>NC_056746.1:944833707-945021207 GCF_019279795.1 Protopterus annectens
CCACAAACTCAGTGTGCCACTCAACCACAGCCCATAAGGCATAACAACGTACCCAACACTCTAGTTATAGGTGACTATAGTCAGGCACACTGATGTTCAACTCACTAGACTAAACAAGGAGAAAGTTACTGTCTGCTGCCTGTCAAGTGCCAGGATCCGCCACATAACGCATGCACTCAGGTCACGCCACAATAAGTACAAATATGACACTGCCATTGTCCATGTTGGTGTGAATGACCTGAGACATACCTCCCTGGACTACGTGAAAAGAGACATGGAGGAGCTCTCCGATCTTTTATCCCAGGCAGGTATGACCCTGACCCTGAGTAGCATCCTGCCATCACCCAGAATGATACCACAGTACAAGGACAAAATGATTGACTTCAACAATTCATAGGTTCATACTAGGCTATCTGCCCTGGGGCATTTATAAGCCTAGCCCGATTGTGTTTGGCTTATGCCATCCCTTGATTTGAGTGTACTGTGCCCTTTTTAAAGTTTAGTTTACTGTGCCTCTGTCTAATAGTGACACGGAAGTAATTCCCGGGACAAACCTACGATCCCCCATCCACTCATCAAGATTTTTCTTGAAGAAAGTCAGTGAGGTGCTCTGCCTAACATGAATTGGAATTCTATTCCAGAGCGAAGGGAGCCTCTGGGTTATGAATCTGTCCCTCCAGCATGTTCTATTTATTTCTGTGCTGAGGTTCAAGTCCCTTGAGCGCGTGGCTCTAAGGGATTTAGATTTACTGAGGTGGAGCATGTCCATTAATTCTGGGTTAGACATAGCTTTATATGTCAGGCATAGATCACCTCGAAGTAGGTGGTATGCAACTGAGTAGAGCTGGAGTTTTTTTAACCGAGCAGCATATGACATCTGTTTGAGTCCCTTGATCCTCCTTTTGAGGTACTTTTGGGGTCTTTCTAATTGCTGCAGGTGTCGGGTAAGGTACATCCCAAAGGGGGCATTGTATTCTATGATGGGCCTGATGAGTGATGAATAAAGTGGCACGATTACCTCTCTTGATCTAGATGTGAATCCTTTCATGATGAGGTGGGCTATGTAGAAGGTCTTTCTAACCACTTTGGCAATGTGGTTGTCAAAGGAGAGATTGCTATCAACTTGGGTCCCCAGATCCCTAATTACTTTCTCTGTACTTAATGGGTTACCACCTATGTGGTAATTTGTGGGCACATTGTTTTTGCCAAAGGGTATGACTATACACTTTTTGGCATTTAGCTTTAGACCATGGCTCTGGCACCAGTTATCCGTCTCTGCGAGACCTTTTTGAAGGATGTTTGTGTCGGCTGTAGAGTCAATTATGGCACCCAGTTTGCAGTCATCTGCGAACTTGGTGAGCCATAGTCCTCCCACGTTGGCCTGTACCTCAGAAAAGTAAATACCGAACAAGAGAGGTCCCAGAACAGAACCTTGTGGGACGCCACTTGTGACCGGTTTCGAGTCTGACATGGCCCCAGCAACTCTGACTCTGTGGGTTCTGTCTTTGAGCCAGTTTGTGACGCATCTTGTGACATAGGGGTTTATATTTAGGCTGGATAGCTTATCTATGATGCCTGAGTGGGGTATTGTGTCAAATGCCTTTGCGAGGTCGAGATAGGCTGTGTGGACTACCTTCCCTTCATCTATGGCCTTGGTGACTGTTTCGAAGAAGTCGACCAGGTTCAAAAGGCAGGATCTGCCCTTGATGAAGCCAAATTGGGTAGGATCTAGTGTCTGTAGGTCCCCAATGTCTTTGTTTGAGTTCCATGATGATCCTCTCCAAAGCCTTGCAGACTAGGCTAGTCAGGCTTATGGGGCGATAGTTTCCAGGGTCCGCAAAGGCGCCACCTTTGTGGAGTGGGACCACTGTTGCTGTACGTCATTCTTTGGGCACATATCCTGTAGTGAGGCTGAGATTGAACAGCAGTTTTACTTGAGGGATTAGTTCTTGGAGTTCATGTAGGACACAACCCGGGACGCCATCTGTTCCCATGGAAGCAGTGTTTTTTTGCTTTGGAGAGCACGGCCTTCACCTGAGCATCAGAGATGTTTGGGAGGCTGCATTCTGCCGGGATAGATTCTTGCTCTTTTTGGGGGGGGGGGGGGAGTTTGCACTGAACCTGTCTGCCAGGATATTGGCGATGTCTGTGGGTTCAGTGTATTTTTTGTCATTTAGAATCAACTCCGAACAAGTCTGGGAGTTGCATCCCAGGTTCCTAACATAACTGAAAAAAGCCTTATGATTGTCTTTAGTGTCCTGTGCAATTTTTCTCTCGAAGCTGGCCTTGGAGGATTTTATGAGGGATCGTAATTTTTTGCTAGTACTGATCAGAGATGCCTTCCCTTTTAGGGATTTTGCTCTATCGTGTAGTAGCTTCCTCCTTCTGTTGTACAGTTTATTTATGGCTGGGGTCCACCAGACTGGACACCTGCCTTTGGATGATTTGGTCTTGATTTTGTTTGGGATAGCATGATCCATGCATTCCTGGAGATGTCCGTAGAATGCATTTATATAGGATTCTGCAGTTTGGGCCGTAGTTTCCACTGGCTCTGGGGCCTTGAAGGATTCCACTTCAGTTTTGAGAAGTGTGAAGTTCGCTTTTGAGAAGTTTTTCACTGTGGTTTTCTGGGCTGGGGGTGGGGTCGTGATGTGGATATTTAGTGAAATTAATTTATGGTCTGATCTTACCAATGAGGGATATACTTCTGGTATGGAGCATTGAGTCCCCATGTTGGTAATTATCAGGTCTAGTATGTCTTCCCCTCTTGTGGAAGTGGTGACTAGTTGTTCCATAGCGTTTGAGTTTATAAATTCCAGGAACCTTTGGGCTACGTTGCTGGGGCTTGAGTAATGCTCCCAGTCTGTTTGGGTAGTTGAAGTTGCCCAGTATAATGGTGTTCGGAGAGATCTTCATGTTCTCCAATGTTATCAGGAAAGCCGAGTGGGATTCCTGACTTTGAGAGCGTAGTCTGTAGGATGCTATAAACTGAAAAGTAGTCTTGCCCACTGTCAGTTGCACATGGATGGTGTCCGATACTTCGTACAATGCCACTAACCTGGAGGTGTGGATATCCTTGATAAATATGGAAACTCCCCCTCCTTTTGTGGTTCGGTCCGGGTTTTGGGGTCGAAAAGCATGATATGAGGTATAACCTGGTAGTGCTGGGGTGCTCTCTGGAGCCTTGAACCAGGTTTCTGTCACTGCACAGATATCAATGTTTTCCATACTGAGGAGAGCTTCGAGTGCATGCATCTTGAGGTGGTTAAGACTTCTGGCATTTAGCAGCATTACCCTTAGTTTCTTGTTCCTTGTGCTGTCTATGGAGGTGGGTTTGACTTTTGAGCCTTGCCTAAAAAAGGCACTATAGGGGTGGCAAGAGCCTTTGCCAATATCCGAAAGCCCAGGGGTGACAGGCGCAAAGCCGTCCCTAGTGAAGCAGCGTGGCTTGTCGAGCATGTCATCCCAGGCTGACAGACACTGGATCCCCTTTGAATCACACCAAAATTTTAGCCAATTGTTAAATTCGATCATTTTGTCTTTATACTGTGGCATCATTCTAGGTTAGGGTAAGATGCTGCTCAAGGTCAGGGTCATACCGGCCTGGGCTACATGATCTGAGAGCTCCTCTGTCTCTTTTCATGTAGTAGAGGGAGGTACATCTCAGGTCATTCACGCCAGCATGTACAATGACTGAGTCATATTTGTGTTTGCTTTGGAGTGACCTGAGTGCTTGCGTTATGTGGCGGATCCTAGCGCCCGACAGGCAGCTTACTGTGATCTTCTCTTTATTCAGCCTGGTGAGCGGGACGTCAGTGTGTCTGACAGTAGTCACCTATTACAAGAGTATCAGGTGTGTTATTCAGCCTTAAGGGCTGTGACTGCTTGGCACACTGATTTTGTGTGCTATGTGTTGTACGTGTTTTTTTTTGGGGTAGCATTTGCTTGGATGTCTGCTTTGGAGGTCTCTGTTGCTTAGGTAGATTTATATTTAGAGCCTCCGAGTATGTTTTTGTGCTTTTATGTGTTTGGTTCGCTGTTGTGGTGGGACTATGTGATACTGGAATTGTGTTGTGTGAGGTTACCTTCTCCTCCTGACTGGTTATACCAGTTTTGAGATGAGAGAGCTCAGCCTCCAGTTTGGCAATATGGTTGCATCTCTCACATATATTCGAACCTGTTTGGAGGAGGAGAGGGTTGTCCGTGTACATGAGACAGTTGTAACATTGCCTCAAAATTCCCAGATTCACCAGCTGGACTAGAGAGGAAACCATTGACTGACCTTTGGACATGCTAGAGTAATATAGGGAACTGAATTAAAACGGACCAGTAGGGGACAAGGTAATCGTAGAGAGTATAAGCGTAAGTAGTGCTTATGGTTTATTAGTGCTAACTTGTAAAATTACTTATTTGGACCAGTGAGGGGCCTTAGAATGAGAATATGGTGTTTACTTTGAGAGATAGAGCAGTTCTAAGGGAAAAAGTGAAGAGCAGACTTCGTGGAGCCAGGAATAGTTTAAACCCAATTGGGCGGCGCTGCCCGATGTTGCGCTATGCGCAAAAACGTGCAAAACCGCGCAAAAGAGGGTTTTAAGAGAGGGATATCAAGGAGTTAGAAATTGACCCAAAATGGCCAATAAAACTACAGTTTCAAGGCAGTAACCACTCCCACAGGGGCAGGCAGGCTGCTCAATGTTTCACTGCCACTGATGAACACAGAGACTTCCCTTTAGCCCAAGCAAACAATGGCCTCCAAGAAACTTACAAACAGTTCGGAACAGCAAATCTGTAACTGAACTTTTTTAAATCTCAGAAAAGTGGGGAAAAAAGCAAGATTTTTTTTTTTTTTTTAAGGAAAGCAGCGGTTCACAGGTATCAACAAGTTAGAACAGTGCAGTAAATGACCCCACACTTGAGTGCTAGGCCAGAGACAGATAAAATGCAAGTTTTAAGAAAAAAAACAATTTTAAAAATAAGTGCAGGCAGGAAATTCAATAATCAGCTCTAGGTTGTGTTCTAAATACAGTTACCAACACAGAAATCAAGTTTAACAAGCCAGAAAATGCTCAAAAGTAGGCGGCAATGCAGAAAAACTTAACAAATAATCTGAAGCAAAATACTTAAAATCTCAAAAGTGGCTTCTTTCTTCTCTCAGCATTTTCTCCTCTTGGTGGGTGCATCACCAACAGCCAACAAGTCTGAAAAGACGCCAAAACCACGAGGCAATCTGGTTTTAAGAGAGGGAGATCAAGGAGTTAGGAATTGACCCAAAATGGCCAATAAAACTACAGTTTCAAGGCAGTAACCACTCCCACAGGGGCAGGCAGGCTGCTCAAGGTTTATCACTGCCACTGATGAACACAGAGACTTCCCTTTAACCCAAGCAAACAATGGCCTCCAAGAAACTTACAAACAGTTCAGAACAGCAGATCTGTAACTGAACTTTTTTAAATCTCAGAAAAGTGGGAAAAAAGCAAGATTGTTTTTTTTTTTTTTTAAGGAAAGCAGAGGTTCACAGGTATCAACAAGTTAGAACAGTGCAGTAAATGACCCCACACTTGAGTGCTAGGCAGAGACAGATAAAATGCAAGTTTTAAGAAAAAAACGATTTTAAAAATAAGTGCAGGCAGGAAATTCAATAATCAGCTCTAGGTTGTGTTCTAAATACAGTTACCAACACAGAAATCAAGTTTAACAAGCCAGAAAATGCTCAAAAGTAGGTGCCAATGCAGAAAAACTTAACAAATAATCTGAAGCAAAATACTTAAAATCTCAAAAGTGGCTCCTTTCTTCTCTCAGCGTTTTCTCCTCTTGGTGGGTGTTTCACCAACAGCCAACAAGTCTGAAAAGACGCCAAAACCATGAGGCAATCGGCTAAGCTTCTGGTGTCATTCCAAGAGGGTCCAGTATTTGTCTGCCTGGGATGACATGATCGACAGTCCATGATGCTTTGCCCGAGATGGCCTGCACCTGTCACCCTTAGGATTCCGGATACTGGCTAAGGCTCTTGCCACCTTATAATGTCTTTTTTAGGCAAGGTTCAAATGACAAATTCACCACCGTAACAGGTACAAGCAAGCACAATCTGAGGGTAATGCTACTCAATGCTAGAAGTCTAAACCTCAAAATGCACTCACTCGAGGCACTCCTTAAAATGGAGAACATTGACATCTGTGCAGTGACAGAGACCTGTTTCAAAGCTCCAGAGAGCACCCCTGCATTACCAGGCTTCAATTCATACCACACTTTTTGCCACCTAACCCAGAAAGAAGCACTAAAGGCGGAGGTGTGCCCATATTCATTAAGGACATCCACACTTCCAGGCTAGTTGCACAGTATAATGCATCCGAGAGTATCCAAGTGCAACTAACTCTGGGCAAGACCGCAATCCAAATTGTAGCTTGCTATAGACCCCCCACCATGCCCCAGGATTCACACTCCTCATTTCTTGATGCACTGGAAAGTATTGGGGTACAACCCAACACCCTAATAATGGGCGATTTCAACTACTCCACCATTAACTGGGAAAACTACTCATGTACCAACTCTTTTGTTCAACGTTTTCTAGAATTCATAAATTCCAACGCCTTGGATCAACTTATTCACACCCCCACCAGGGGCAGCAATATCCTAGACCTGGTCATTACCAACATGGGAAACCGGTGTTCCACACCAGAGGTCAATTCTTCGGTCAGATCCGACCACAAGCTAATCAGGCTAGACATCCACATCCCACCCCCACCCCCAATTAGGGAAACCATCGTAAAAAACTTCTCCAAAGCCAACTTCACACTTCTTAAGACAGAAGTGGCAAACTTCATGACACCCATGCAGACGGACAATAGAGGTATGACTGCCAAATCCTACACTTAAGAGTGCATAGATCATGCTATCCCTAATATAACCAAGATGTTATCCTCCAAAAAAAGGAAGCCAATCTGGTGGTCCTCTGCCATAAACAAACTCTACAACAGAAGAAAGAAACTGTTGAAAAAAGAGTAAAATCCCATGACTGGAGGAACTCCCTGGTCAACCTCAGTAAGAAGCTGAGATCCCTCATAAAATTCTCCAAAGCTAGTTACGAAAACAAAATTGCCACTGACTCTAAAGACAGCCACAGTGCATTCTATAGCTATGTCAAGAATCTAAATGGGAACACTCAGATCTGCACCAGCTGATATTGCCAACATCCTAGCAGATAGGTTCAGTGCTAACTTTACCCCCCTCTCACCCCCTAGAGGGGCCCATCTCTATACCGGAAGAATGCAAAGTTCCTATAATCACGGCTGCACAGGTAAAAAAACACTCTCCAAAGCCAAGAACACAGCATCCATGGGACCTGACAATATCCCAGGCTGCGTTCTACACGAACTACGAAATGAACTGGCACCCTACCTAAGTACCATGTTCAATCATAGCCTCACCTCAGGCTTTGTACCCACTGAATGGTGCAACGCGACTGTTATCCCACTCCACAAAGGGGGAGCCACGACGGACCCCGGGAACTACCGCCCCATTAGCCTGACGAGCCTGGTCCACAAGGCCATGGAATGTATCATCGTGGAACTCATAAACAAAGACATTGGTAATATCCAAACTCTGGACCCTAGCCAGTTTGGATTTGTAAAAGGCAGATCATGTCTCCTAAACCTGATTGTTCTTTGAAGCAGTCACCAAAGCCATAGATGAGGGTAAAATGGTTCACACAGCTTATCTAGATCTCGCTAAGGCTTTCAACACCATCCCCCACTTTGTAATTATAGATAAGCTCACTAAAAGCTCACTAAACTAGGTATAAATCCCTATGTCACAAGATGGGTTGCCAACTGGCTCACGGACAGAATCCACACTGTGAAAGTAGCAGATTCCAAATCCAACATCAGACCAGTGACAAGTGGAGTACCACAGGGTTCAGTCCTGGGTCCCCTCCTGTTTGGTATCTACTTCTCTGAAGTGCAGGCCAACACAGAAGGTCTTTGGCTAACAAAGTTTGCAGATGACTGCAAACTAGGAGCCATAATCGAAACTCCTAACGATGTGGACAAACTACAAAAGGGCCTCACTGAGACAGTTACCTGGTGTCAAAGCCATGGCCTGAAGCTCAATGCCAAAAAGTGTATTGTCATCCTCTTTGGTAAAAACTCTGTACCCATGAACTACCACATAGCTGGTAGTCTACTTAATGCCGAAAATGTGATGAGACCTTGGGACACAGGTGGATAGTAGTCTCTCCTTTGATAATCACATCACCACAGTGGTCAGGAAATCCTTCTATGTGGCTCATCTCATCACAAAAGGGTTCTCATCCAAATAAAAAGAGGTCATTGATCCCCTCTACTCATCACTCATTAGACCCATTATATAGAGTACAACGTCCCTTTTGGTATGTACCTCACAAGACATCTACTATGCCCCTTTTGGTATGTACCTCACAAGACATCTACAACAACTGGAAAGACCACAGAAATACCTCACAAAGAGGATTACTGGCCTCAAACAGATACCCTATGCAGACTGTCTCAAAAAACGACAGCTTTTCTCCATCACATATCGCCTACTCAGGGGCGATCTCTTGCCTAACATACAAAGCTATGTCAAATCCAGAGCTTTTGGGACATGCTCCACTTAAAGAAATCCCAATCCCTCCGAGCTACACGCTCTAGGGACCTAAACCTTGTCACCACAATAAACAGAACATGCTGGAGGGATAGATTCCTGTCCCGGAGACTTCCCATACTCTGGAACAGACTACCTATCTGTGTCAAACAGAGCTCCTCATTAGCACTCAAGAAAAATCTTGATTGGATGGGAAATGGGAAATTCACCCCGGGGATCACTTCTGTGGCTCTGCTGGACAGGGGCACAGGAAAATATTTTTCTTGGGTGGCGAAAGCCAGGGTATGTTTTTTGGCTAGGCTTGTATGGCCCTAGGGCCGATAGCCTAGTACCTACCTATGAACCTATGGTATACTTCTCCTTTCTTGATACATATAGCTATAGTTGTGTTGTGCTTGTTGCTGTTTGCGCTTGCCAGCGATGTCAAAAGCGCCCAAAGAATCCTAGCCTTTTGGGTTCAGAAAGTGAGACTCTTGCTCCCAAAAAATGTCCCTGACTGACGGACATACTAGCTGTGTTTATTGCCTGGGAGCGGTGCACCTGCAGGACTCGTGTTCTATTTGTCATGCTTTCAGCGCCCGAGTCCTGCAGGAGCACAAAAACAAACTTCTATTGAGAGGCTTATTAAAAGGGCCCTTTGACACACCACTGGAAGCGAATTAGGTAAGAAAACCAGAAAAATCCTCCAAACCGACATCGCCGTCGGTTCCGACCTCGGAGGCATCTAATGAGAAAGACAAATCTTCCAGTTCGTCTGATCCAAAACCTCTCTGGTCCGACAAGATTTTATCTCCTGTGTTTTTGTCAGTGTCCTCGAAACCATCTAGGAGTCACAAAAGAACTAGGTCTCCTCCTTTGGAACCAGTGCAGTCCGCTCCACAGTCAGCGCTTCTCCAATCTGTGGCAGAAAGTCAACGATCGTCCACCCACGCCTCTCTGTCATCCAGGAGCCTTTCAGACGATGACGTGGAGAGTGTGGTGAAGAGGCTACTCAAGACACCGTCTCCCCCCAAATTTTTTAAGCCTAGCCTGTATGTATGTGGAGCTGACTATTCAACCCCTCCGGATCGTCTATTCCTCCTTTGACTTGAGCTCCGAGCCAGAGTGCATGGAAGTTATTGTGGTGGAACCGTCTGTTCCGAAAACCTCCGGTGTCTCAGTTCCGACATCCACTCCAATCTCCTTGACACCTCATTCTATTGAGGGATCGGGGAGCTGACACTCCCTAGTCTGCTCCGAGGGGAGGTTGTCATCGGACCCTTGTCCGACCCCACTCTCCCTCTTGGAGCTTCGGTGCAGGTAAGCTCGGCTCCCACATCGGCCTCGGAGCCATCGCCCTCGGAGCCATCGCCCTCAGTGCGGGAGAGGTCTCTCGACTCTTCGGAGCCGGGGACCCTCTCGGGCCGGGATTGTGGTGCCTTTGAGGTTGAGGAGTGTGCTGTCCTCTCAGACAGCTCCTCCTTTGGCTTCAGCTACTCCGTCCCCTATGGAGACGGTATCTTCCCACTCACCACCCCTCCATTCCAAGTGTAGGGAACCAATGCCCCAGGATGCCCAATTGGACAACCCCCCCTTCTGAAAACTCCCCAGAGCACCCCCCTGACGATGTCCCCTGGAAAAGGACATGTAAGAGGAAGCATGTGGACTCCCATGAGTCTCTGACATCGGACACTGACTTGGAAGACTCAGAAGGGGTTCCCACAGTCCTCCTCTGAGGATGTCTCATTCTCAGACATCTTAGAAATCCTCAAGCAGAGGGGTGGCTGGAAGTCCCTTTCCCCTTCTGAAGGCGAGTCAGTGTACCTGGACGCATTTAGTTCCCGAACCTCCACCACTTGGTTGTCTCCGTCCTTCGACCCGATGCTAGGGGTAGTAAGTTGAAAGAGGTGGAGCTCTCCGGAATCATTGGAACCAGTTCCATGGAGGCCCAATAAGTTCATAACTGCACCAGATGACAAACTTTTCCTGACCAAGGGCGTGCCAGTTGATGCTATGGTGGTGGCGGTGGTGGCCACTAAGAAGGAATTAGTAGAGACCTCTACTTCTTTCCATCAGCTGAAAAAAAGCCCCATATGATGGACAGATATGGGAAGCATGTCTTTTCTTCAGTAGCCTTTACTCTTAGGTCACTGAATTATTTATCCCATTTCACCCTTCTTCAGAGTGATCTTCTGAAAGAGCTAAGAGATACCCTACAGAATCCTACAACTGCGGGAGCTGCAGATAAAACTGCTTCTCAGCTTGCGATCTTATCTTTGGTATGCAGCTGATGGAATGAGCAAGGCTGAGGGCACAGGAGTCGCCTTACGGAGACATTCCTGGATGTGGGTTTGTCAATTTGCGGAGCCCTTCAAGTCCTCCTTTACTAACGCCCCTTTTGATGGCTCATCGTTGTTCGGGCCTAAGGTAAAAGAGACTCTAATCAGGTGCAAGCAGGATGGGAAGACTCTCTGTGCCGTGGGAGGATATTTTTCCATGCCTTCTAGACCTTATCCCAAAGGTCAGAAAGGCAGAAAATATGGTTCCAGAAATCCCAGGGAGTTTCACCTGACGCACGTGGTGATTTTTTTTTCCCCTGGGGCAGAGGGGGGAATAATAATAGGAGATGCTGCCCTCGTGGCAGAGTGGGTCCGCAGAGTCAGGGTGACAGAGTTACGTTCTCTAGTAGGCCCTTTCAGCGCTCCTGAAAGGAGGCCCGCCTGTCCACCTCTGGAGGCAGTCTGGGGAAGATTCACTGTACCCAGAAGCCTGGCAAAATATCACAAGAGACACATGGGTAAAGTCGATCATATCCAGGGGATACAGTATTCCTTTCTCTATGCCACCCTCCCCAGAAAACAAAAATCCATCCCAGAGATGCCACCCAATCTAAGGGAACAAGCAACCCTAGAAGTTCAAAAGTTGCTAAGAAAAACGAGTCATCCAAGAAATCCCCACAGACCAAATCGGATCTGGAATTTACTCAAGGTTCTTTTTGGTACCAACGAAAACAGGGGACTACAGGCCTATTTTGTACCTCAGCAGACTCAACAAGTCTGTCAAGAAGGCAAAGTTCCAGATGGTGACACTGCAGTCCATACTTCCCTTCCTGGGAAAGGACAATTGGATGTGCTCCATCGATCTCAAGGATGCGTACTACCATATCAAAATGGACAGCCAATCCAGGAGATTTCTATGCTTCCGGCTGGGAGCCAGTCACTACCAGTTCAGAGCTCTGCCCTTTGGCCTCACCACGGCCCCCAGGGTGTTCATCAAATGCATGGTAGTAGTCATGGTTCATCTGAAGCATCTATGATCCAGAGTGTTTCCATATCTGGACAACTGGCTCCTTATCGCCACCACCGAGCATTGACTAACCGAGACAAGGGACACCACAGTCCGCCTCTGCTCTCAGCTAGGCATCACTATAAACTATGAAAAGTCTGCCATGTCACCCTGTCAATATATTGCATTTATAGGGGCAGATCTAGATACCAAAGACATAACAAAATTGCCTCAGGAGAGGGTGTCGACCATTCGACACCAGGTTGCAGTTTTAATCCGGAGAAAAAAGACTCGAGCAAGATTTGTTCTAAATGTCCTGGGCCCAATGGTGGCAGCAGTAATGCTAGTTCCCTTGGCACGCTTCTACATGAGGTTATTACAGTGGTTCATGTTTGCTCAATGGTCCATGCAAGATCTACCCATGTCCCACGAAATTCTCATCAGGGAGACCTGCAACAAGGACTTAAAATGGTGGCTTCAGTCCACACAGCTGACGATAGGCAGACAGTTAGTCTTCCCCCAACCAGTGGCCACAGTGACCACGGATGCTCTCAGGGTGGGGGGACCATTATCTGGGATAGACTGTTCATGGGACTTGGCAACAACACAAGTACCACATGCATATAAACGTCCTCGAGATGAGAGCAGTGCTCCTGGCATTGCAAGCACTTCACAGCTTCCTCCCCACTGGGATGATTGCAGTTCAGATGGACAACATGTCAGTGGTGTGGTACATCAACAAGCAAGGTGGAACCAGATCCTACACCTTGTGTTGAGAGGCTCTAAGAGTGTGGCTATGGGTGATGTCTTCCCAATGCTTTCTGATTACAATGCACATTCTGGGGAAATCCAACGTGATAGCAGACAAGCTAAGCAGGGCTGTCCGTATGCCTCATGAGTGGTCCCTGAAACACAATATTGTGAACCAGGTTTTTCACAAGTGGGGCCAGCCTTGTTGCAATCTTTTTGCCACATCCATCAATGCCAAATGCAGCAGTTATTTTGCCCTAGTCCCTCCACCGGGACAATCGTGCAGGGATGCACTTGTTCACATTTGGCCCATGAGAGTTCTGTATGCCTTTCCCCCGTTCCCTCTGATACCCAAGGTTCTCCAGAAAGCAAAATCGTTAGGTTGCAAGCTAATACTCATTTCACTACTGGCCTCCTCAAATCTGGTTCCCGTTTCTATGTCCCCATCTTCAGGTGGAGCCTGGAATCTGGACCCAGTTCCAGATCTGTTGATGCATCAGTCGGGCACACTCCACCCTTCCTTACAGACCCTCAAGCTGACAGCTTGGTTCCTCCACTTCCCATCTTAGCCAGGCATCCTGACATCTCCCTGGCAGTACAACATATTCTAATTTCCTCTCACAAATCCTCTACGAGAAAACTGTATAATAGCAAATAGAAATCGTTCTCTTGTTGGGCAGTCAAAAGTAGTACTGATCCTTTTACTGCACCTGTTTCAAAGATTCTAGAATTCCTCACTGAAACTTTTAACCAAGGAACAGCAGCAGCAACTATCAGAGTTCAACAGGCTGCTATTTCCAACTTTCATGTGGGAGAAATGGGGTCCAACATTATGTCCCACAGGTTATGCAAAGCTTTTCTGAGGGGTATTATCCTTTTGAGACCCCCATAAGAGAACCACTTCCTCCTTGGGATCTAAATTTAGTCCTAGCTACCTTGATTCTTCCTCCATTTGAACTGGCTAATTCTTGTCCTCTAAAATTTTTGACTTGGAAAACAATTTTCTTGATTGCCATTACCTCATCTAGGAGGGGTATCAGAATTACAAGCTCTATCCATTTGTCCCTCTTATTTAATTTTTCACAAAAATAGGGTTTCTCTCAGAACCAACCCCTCCTTTCTACCAAAAGTTTGCTTGGAATTCAATCTGAATCAATCCGTGGAACTTACCTGTATTCTTCCTGAACCATAGCAACAAGGAAGAGTATAAACTCCACCGACTGGCTGTTCATAGACAATTATGTTTTTACTTGCACAGGACACAGGAATTCAGACAATCTGACCAATTGTTTGTATCCTTTGCAGATAACAGAAAGAGAACTTCAGTCTCATAGGTTCATAGGTTTATACTAGGCTATCTGCCCTGGGGCATTTACAAGCCTAGCCAGAGTGTGTTTGGCTTTTGCCACCCTTTTAGATAGGTTTACTATGCCTCTGTAGAGTAGGTCACAGAAAATAGCCCTTTTAAGGTTAGTTTACTGTGCCCCTGACTAGCAGGGACACAGAAGAGATCCCAGGGGTGAACTTACGATCTCCCATCCACTCAAGATTTCTCTTGAAGAGGGTCAGTGAGGGGCTCTGCCTAACATGGACTGGGATTCTGTTCCAGAGTGAGGGCAGCCTCTGGGATATGAATCTGTCCCTCCAACAGGTCCTATTTATTTCTGTGCTGAGGTTTAAGTCTCTGGAGCGTGTAGCTCTAAGGGATTTGGATTTCCTGAGGTGGAGCATGTCCATTAATTCTGGGTTGGACATGGCTTTATACGTCAGGTATAGATCACCTCTGAATAGGCGGTAAGCAACTGAGTAGAGCTGGAGTTTCTTTAGCCGAACTGCATAGGGCATCTGTTTGAGTACCTTGATCCTCTTGGTGAGGTACTTTTGGGACCTCTCCAGTTGCTGCAGGTGTCAGGTAAGGTACATCCCAAATGGGGCATTGTATTCAATTATGGGCTTGATGAGTAGAGGGGCACAATGAAATCTCTTGTTCTAGATGTGAACCCTTTCATGATCAGGTGGGCTATATAGAAGGTCTTTCTAACCACTCTGGCAACGTGATTGTCAAAAGAGAGGTTTCTATCTACTTGGGTCCCCAAATCCCCAATTACTTCTTCCGTACTTAATGGATTACCACCTATGTGGTAATTTGTGGGCACTTTGTTTTTCCCAAAGGGGATGACTATGCACTTTTTGGCATTTAGCTTAAGGCCATGGCTCTGGCACCAGTTATCCGTCTCTGTGAGACCCTTTTGGAGGATGCTTGTCAGCCGGAGAGTCGATTATGGCGCCCAGCTTGCAGTCATCTGAGAACTTGGTCAGCCATAGACCTCCCGTATTAGCCTGTACCTCAGAGGAATATATACCGAACAAGAGAGGTCCCACGACTGAGCCTTGCGGGACGCCACTTGTAACTGGTTTGGAGTCTGACATGGCACCTGCAATACTGACCATGTGGGTTCTATCCCTGAGCCAGTTTGCAACCTATCTTGTGACATAAGGATTGATATTTAAGCTGGTGAGCTTATTGATGATGCCCGAGTGGGATATTGTGTCAAAGGCTTTTGCGAGGTCCAGGTAGGCCGTGTGGACTACCTGCCCTTCATCTATGGCCTTGGTAACTGTTTCAAAGAAGTCGACCAGGTTCAAGAGGCAAGATCTGCCCTTAAAGCCGAATTGGGTGGGATCCAGTGTCTGGAGGTTACCAATGTCCTTGTTAGAGTTCCATGATGATACGCTCCATAGCTTTGCAGACCAGACTAGTCAGGCTTATAGGGCGATAGTTTCCTGGGTCCGATGTGGCACCACCTTTGTGGAGCAGGACCACTGTTGCTGTACGCCATTCCTTGGGTACATATCCTGTAGCAAGGCTTTGATTGAACAGTAAACAATAAGTAACAAGAAAGAGTGATTGTACTCTAATAGCGACCTAAACATTTATTTAAAAAGCAGTGGTATAGCATTTTAACTACAGCTCAATTCTTTACATAATTATTCTTAAACAGCGGAGTTGAAATATTGATTACACTTTTCACAAGTAACTCACAGGCTCTATTTTAGAGTGTTATAGCTTTTTAACAACAGCAAAGTTCATGTGGTAATTGATCTGAGGCAGTAGAGATAAAATAGTTACACTTCTCACATTTAACTCGTAGGCTTTATCTTTCAACATTTAGCTATCAGACTCAAAGATAATGTAGTACTAGATTGAGCAGGTTGTTCTAAGTTGCATAGTTTCATCAGATTAATTGTATTATGCACACACTCAAAAGCAAACTGATAAAGATATTGTTTGGAAGTGCAAAAGCCAGACTATTACAAAATTATAAATAGAACACTTATGTGGAGGGCACACTAATCTCGGATCTCCAGGAGCAGTTTCAGACCAAGATATTACAAATTTGAAAATAGCACCCATTGCCTCCATAGAGTAAGTAAATTCCAAAAGTAACTTTATCAAAATGGCTTTCAGACACCATTACTTGCGTCTGTAACTCACAGAACAAACAGCTGCCAGGGAAAATTCATGGACACTCAACCAGGGCCTGGTCTACCTCTGCTGCCTATCAGGCCAGACTGCCTTTAGACTCAATTTGTGCGGCAGCTATGTGGATTAATCCCCATACCTTCAGCACTCATTACAAAGTAGATGTGGCCTCCCGGAACAGGTCATCCTTTGGTTCCATGGTTTTAAAGAGTCTATTCCACTGAGCTACCCAAGAAGAAGGTGCTGGGGACGTGGTCCCAACCAGCAAGAAGGAAGGCGAGATAGGGACAATGATTGTTCTTGATCTCGCCTTCCTTCTTGCGTACCACCCTCCTTCCCCTTCCTGGAGGATCGAGAGGAATTATCTATCTTTTGGCTATTTAGGCCTTTATTCTCTTCCTGCCTTATGTCTTGGGTAGACTGAGTTTGTCTTATGGCTTGGTGTTTTTTTTATGTATGTATATATACATATATATTTATATATGCCTATAGTATATATATCTGCATATTGTAGTCTAGTGTTATGGATTATTACAAACGAGATCTGGGTAAGTACTGCTAGGCATGATGGGATAGGGTCTAGCCTGGAGCCATTGGAAGCTCTCAAGCTTTAGAATACAGCCAAGTTGGAGCCAAGGATCGGCTCCGAACCCAACCAACAAGAAGGAAGGTGAAATAAAGGACAACAAAAGTAGGACGTTGTGGTGAGCACATAACTACTTTTTTTTGGGTTAAGACGCGTGGTACAACCTGTGTTTCTACGAAGTGCTGTCTGGCTTTGTCCTATCTTTATAGCGCTCTCCTCTGGGAAAACATTTTCTCCAAGCCATTTCTTTTTATCAGAATGTTTCCTAGAGGCATGAGAACCAGATACAAAACTACAATGCATACATTTTTGTTTACTAGAAAAAGCCTTAATCAGTAATCTATTTCATTTACTTGCTTTCACTCAAAACATTTTAGTAGATTAAGCTAAGGGCCTTAACACAATAGCTCCCCTCTGCAAGAATAAGAAAAAAGGTACATTATTTTTTTTTATCATGCTCTTTGAACCAGATGTTTTTCTTTCATTTTGTTACATTGCAGTGCCCACTTTTCTTAAAACTGAACAAGGAGAAAGAGAGAAGGGAGAGAGAAAAAAAATTACCTTAGTATCTCCATTACCCTTAAAAGTAACTGAGAAAAGTTTGCTTTACAGCATGTAAAGGAAATCATGCACTATTAAAGTAGTACCCTTAAGAAAATATTTTGTGTTACTTAGTTTACTTTCTCCATCCTCTTACCTGTTCAGAGTATTTCTCCAAACATTGATAACCTGAATTAGGGCATATGCTTTAGAGACCCCTACAAGTTTAACAAAGTCCAAAGAAGTCCCATATTTTCTTGTTCTGTCATCTGTCGGAAATATAATTATTGATGTTATGTGATCCTATCTCGCCTACATTCTGTACTGATGGGTTCGGAGCCGATCCTCGGCTCCGACTCGGCACGCCATGCTATAGAGCGAAGCCTCTTATTGGCTGAGCTATTCTATATCCCAGGATGCACCACCGCTACTTCCCCAGATCTCGTTTGCCGCTTACAAGCTAGGACGTGGTCTCGAACTTGGCTGAGCTAAGTGCTTTTTTCTGAAAGTTTTTCGGTCAGGAAATTCTTTAATCTTTACCCAAAAGCTGTTTTAACAGCTATAGTTGTGTATAAGTGTGTTTTTGTGAATTTTTTGTGGTAAATTTGTGTGACTGGACAGGGAAAGGTTTCCGTTTAAGTTAGAGGGGCCTTCCCCTAGTTCTTTAGTGAGTCTTCTTGTTATTTCGGAGAGGTCAAGTACCTGTTTGAGTTAGAGGGTTCTTGGCTCTCTTTTTGGTGTATTTGTATTTGTTTAAGTTTCTTGGGCTTTCGCCTCTTGTTTAAAAAAAAAAAAAAAAAAGTTTTTTATTGTTGTGAAAATCTTTGTGCTGAGTTACATACATTGTGTTTTTCTCTGTTATAGTGAGTAGTCTACAGGCATTATGTCTAAGGAGCATAGACCCTCAGGATTTAAGAAATGCACGAGATGCAACTACAAAATATCCATCACGGACGATCACTCCTTATGCGTGTACTGTTTAGGCGCTAAACACCTTCAGGAGTCTTGCAGCGTGTGTCACGCTTTTTCCTCTAGGGTCCTCCAAGAGAGGAAGAATAAATTGATCTTAAAAGGGCTTATCAAACCCTCCTTCGAAGAGGCCTTATCTTACTCTTCCTCTCCAGCTAAGAAAAAGAAATCGTCTGCTCCGACCAGCCCGTCGGAACCGACCACTAAGAAATCTAGGCAGGCTTCTCCATCGGCTCCACGGACTTCGGAGCCGAGGGCGGAACGGTCTGCCTCGATGCCTCCAGCCTCGACTCCTCTGGTTTCGGAGCCGATGGCTGGGGCTTCGAGAGGCGGGTCACCTTCATCGGCTCCACTGATTTTGGAGCCGATGAGGGTTGCCGGCTCAGACACTTCCCCTTTGGTGCCGAAGCCCTCTTCGGCACAGAGGGAAATTGCAATGGAATCTCCCTCGGCACCGATACTGATAGAGTCTATTCGGAGCCGGTCCCCTAGTCCTTCGGAGCCGATGGAGAAGTCTGTTCGGACCCGGTCGGTCTCCTCACGATCTTCCAAGATGTCTGATTCGGACATCGACAGGGTGCTCCTAAGACTCTGTCTCCTGTATTCCAGAAATTAGTTTCGGCTCCAGCCCATTCGGCTTCGAGCCGATGGCCCACCCTGTAGTTCTGGTTCCTCCTCCAACAGCCTCGACACCGTTGGAGCCGGTGCTGGTGGAGCCGATGGAGTTTTTCGGGTCTGCTCCGACCCTTACTCCAACCCCGGCTCTCGAGTCGGAGTTCGGTACACAGACCTCCTCGGTCGGCCCCGGGGGGGACGCTTCGTGACCGATGTTTTCAGTTCCGAGCCTTCCTCTCGGTGCGTCAGCTGCGGGGGTGCCGTCTACTGTTGTGGCATCGGGGGTTGGACCTTCCCAGGACTCTGGCGATCCAGCCTTCAGGGCCATGAGTGCTTTGGCCAAATCTTCTTTGGCTACCTCCACGGTCTCACCGGCACCTTCCCTACACACGGAGACTGGGTCTTTTGTAGTCCCCCTGTTGCTAGACAGCGGAGCCCCGGGGCCTGAGGTCACCACCAGTGGGGTTTCCCCCCCTCCTGGAGGTCCCTCTGAAGCTTCTTCGGAGGAACCCCCAAGGAAAAGACTGTGCAAGAGGAAGCACGTCGACTCCCCCGATGAGTCTCTCACGTCGGACACCGATCTTGATGATGCAGAGGGGTCCCCTAAGTCGTTCTCAGATGTCTCCTTTGCAGACATCTTGGAAGCCCTCAAACAACGAGGCGGCTGGCATTCCACACCCCCTTCCGCTGACTAGTCGGTGTTCCTCAAGGCCTTCGGGGCTCAGCCCTCCGCCTCCTGGGTGTCTCCGCCCTTCGAGCTCCTAGATTTGATCTGTCGAAGGGCGTGGGAGCATCCAGACTCTGTGGAACCGTTGCCGGCTCGCCCAAATAAATTCTTATCAGCACCCCCAGAGGAGGAGTTTCTGACCAAAGGTGTGGCTGTAGATGCCCTGGTGGTGGCATCTGCTACCCAACAAGATGTAGCAGAGGCTTCGACGTCTGTCCATCCTCCTAATAAGGAGTCTAGGAGCATGGACGATGCAGGGAAGCGCACCCTCAGTTCAGCGGCCTTTACTTTAAGGTCCCTGAACTATTTGACGCACTTCACTAGATTTCAGAGGGATCTGATCAAGGAGCTTTCAGATACCCTCTTGGGTAAGCTACCTGAGCAGCTGGCCCAGACGGTTGGCTCTCAGTTGGCTACTCTGTCATCGATATCAAACTCGTCCATGAGGCTCATTTCATATGCAGCCGAGGCAGTAAGCGGCGGGTACGGATGTTGCCCTACGGAGGCAAGCCTGGCTCCGCATGTGTCATTTTGCGGAAGCCTTTAAGTCTTCCTTTGCTGACGCTCCCTTTGATGAGTCCTCTTTGTTTGGACCCAAGGTAAAGGACACATTGACCCGCTGTGAGCAAGAAGGTAAGACTTTGACTGTCGTAGGGGCACGGTTTTCCACTCCCTTTCGGCCTTACCCCAAGGCTAAAAGAGGAGGGAAAATGTGGTTCCGTAAATCACAGAAGTCTTATCCCTCGCAGCAGGACGATCCCCCTTCTAGAGGCAGAGGAGGGGGAAATTTTTCTGGAAGACGCCGTCCCAGAGGCGGCAGAGGCCCCCGCAACACTGGAGACCGCGAGTCCTTTCGTGGCTCTTCAGCCTTCCACAATCCCTGAAGGATTGCCCGACTGTGCAGCTCCGGAGCCAGTCGGGGGTCGTTTTTCGTGGCACCTAAAAGCCTGGGAGGGTATCACTTAGGACCGATGGGTGCTTCGAATCATCGCCAGAGGTTACGCCATCCCCTTTTCACACCCCCCTCCGCCGTCCAGAAAAATCCCGGACCCGCCACCCAGTCAACGGGAAATCGCAGCCTTCGAAATCTCAAAGCTGCTTCAAAAAGGAGTCATCCAACCGGTCCCCGCAGACCAGATCGGATTAGGGACTTAAGATTCTTTTTGGTGCCAAAAAAGACCGGGGACTTGAGGCCCATTTTGGATCTCAGCAACCTAAATCGTTCAGTCAAGAAGTCCAAGTTCCGAATGGTCACCTTACAATCCATTCTCCCACTGCTGGAGAAAGGTGTTTGGATGTGCTCCATAGATCTCAAGGACGCCTATTATCAGATCCTGATAGATCAGGCGTCCAGGAGACATTTGCGCTTCAGCCTCGGAGACAGTCATTTTCAGTTCTGCGCACTGCCCTTTGGTCTCACCACAGCCCCCAGGGTGTTCACCAAATGTTTGGCGGTCGTGACTGCTCACCTGAGGAGTCTAGGATTCCAGGTGTTTCCGTATCTGGACGACTGGCTCCTGACTGCCACCTCCAGGCGTCTACTATTGCAGAACCTAGCAGCCACCATATCACTAGGCACTTCCCTTGGAATCACCTTCAATTGGCCAAAGTCTGTGTTGCTGCCATCTCAGCGCATAAGGTTCATCGGAGTAGAGATAGACTCAAACCAAATGCGGGTCTATCTTCCTACAGAAAGGATACAGACTATACAGGCTCAAGTCCGAGCCTTGCTTCTCAAATCCAAAGCCCCAGCCAGGATGGTCCTGCAGCTATTAGGCTCCATGTCGGCCACTGTTCTCCTAGTCCCCTTAGCAAGATTGCATATGAGAATTCTCCAGTGGCTCCTATCGACCCAGTGGTCCTTTCAGGATCTCCCTCTCAGTCACCTCATACGGATCACGGAAACCTGCAAACGGGACCTCCGCTGGTGGCTGGTGTCCTCCAATCTGGATCAGGGACGACCCTTTGTTCCACCTCCTCCTACGGCCACATTGACGACGGACTCCTCCCAGACGGGGTGGGGGGGGGCATTACCTGGGCAGGTCAGTCCAAGGCAATTGGCAATCCGACGAGAGTCTCCATCACATCAACATTCTAGAAATGAGGGCGGTGCTTCTATCTCTACAAGCCCTCCACGATTACCTCCCTCAGGGCGTAATCGCCATTCAGTCCGACAACATGTCAGTAGTCTGGTATCTGAACAAACAGGGAGGGACCAGATCCTACCCCCTTTGCAGAGAGGCCATGAGAGTTTGGGAATGGGCAGTGGCAACCAGACGTTTTCTGGTAGCAAATCATATCCCTGGGAAATCCAACGTGATAGCCGACAGACTAAGCAGAACTATTCTCTCTCCGCACGAGTGGTCTCTGAACGATGCAGTGGCAACTCAGATCTTCAGCAGATGGGGAATTCCTTGTTGCGACCTTTTCGCAACCCCGCTGAACGCGAAGTGCAGAAAATTCTTCTCTCACTCCAGCTCTGGGGGAGATTCCCATGGACGCCCTAGCCCATCCTTGGCCCACCGGCTTGCTTTACGCCTTTCCTCCGGTTCCCCTCCTTCCCAGAGTGATCCAAAAGGCGACTCACTCGGGCAGCAAAATGATTCTAGTTGCCCCTTACTGGCCTCGTCAGGTATGGTTTCCCTATCTTCGGAAGTATGCTCTGGACAGTCCATGGTTCCTGGATCAGATCCCGGACCTATTAATTCATCAGTCGGGACAACTCCATCAGTCCCTTCACTCTTTGAAGTTAACAGCTTGGCTCCTCTTCTTCCGACTATAGTCAGAAATCATACTTTAGACCCGGAAGTCGTACGTATCTTATCCTCGGCCCACAAGTCTGCCACTAGGAAATTGTATACTAGCAAATGGAAGAGATTTGCTATTTGGGCTCAACTCCGGGGACTAGATCCCATCACTGTCCCGGTGTCAGAAGTCCTGAAATTTCTAACTTCCCTATTCAATCAAGGTTCTTCAGTCTCTACCATCAAGGTCCAATTGGCAGCTATTTCCAATTTTCATGAATCTATAAACCCACCTTTGATGAGCAACAGATTGTGTAAAACCTTCATAAAAGGAGCTGCGCTTTTACGACCTCCGATTTCTCATTCTGCTCCTCCATGGGATCTCGATGTGGTATTACGTGCCTAACCTCCTCCCCCTTCGAACCGGCAGCAACCTGTGATTTGAAATTTCTTTCTTGGAAAACTGCCTTTCTGGTCGCGATTACTTCAGCCAGAAGGGTTTCAGAGCTTCAAGCTCTATCTGTCAAACCACCGTACCTGGTTTTTCACAAAGATTAGAGTATCCCTCAGGCCTAACCCGTCCTTTGTCCCTAAAGTTTGTTCCAGTTTTTGCCTGCAACAGTCATTAGAACTGCCAGTTTTCTTCCCAAAGTACTCAAACAAAGCAGAATACATCTTCCACACATTGGATGTTCACAGACAATTGCGATTTTATTTAGATAGGACCCAACAAACACGGAAAACAGATCAATTGTTTGTGTCCTTTTCGGACAATAAATTGGGAAAAGCCGTCACAAAGGTCACTATTGCCAAGTGGATCAGGGACTGTATTAGTCAGACTTATTCCTCTTCTAATAAAGAGCTTACAACCTCTGTCAAAGCTCACTCTACAAGAGCTATGGCTACTTCAATAGCATTCCATTCTAAGCTTGCCATTAGCGACATTTGTGCTCTTGCTACGTGGTCTTCTCCGCACACCTTCATTTCCCACTACAAATTGGATGTGGCATCTCGGGGGCGAGCTTCATTTGGTTCCACAGTTCTCAGGAGTGTTTTCCAGTGAGCCACCCAGGAATCAGGTGCTAGGGACGCTGTCCCATCAGTACAGAATGTAGGCGAGATAGGATCACATAACATCTTTTAGTTATGTACTTACCATAACTTTAGATGTTTGGGATCCATCTCGCCTACATTCCTAATAACCCACCCTCCTTCCCCCTGCCTTGGAGATCAGAAGAGACCGGACGGTCCGAGTACTATCGTTTCATCTTGAAACATCTGGCAATGTTATATAAACAGTTATGTGTGTGTGCATGAGTGCGGACAAACAAGATCTGGGGAAGTAGCGGTGCATCCTGGGATATAGAATAGCTCAGCCAATAAGAGGCTTCGCTCTATAGCATGGCGTGCCGTGTCGGAGCCGAGGATCGGCTCCGAACCCATCAGTACAGAATGTAGGCGAGATGGATCCCAAACATCTAAAGTTATGGTAAGTACATAACTAAAAGCTTTGTAATCCCATGTGTCAGTTTCCCAGCTACTGGTTTATTCATGCTCCTCTCCATCTCCCAGATCCTGTCTCTTCTTCATTTCCAATGTACTTTCAATTCTTCTAGTCAGCCCATGTGCTTTTTTTCATTCTCTCAAGCATTTTCCATTGAAACATTGGAAAAGATTTCACTGGCAGTCTCTCTCTGGTCTTTTTATTACCAGAAGAACAAGAAGTAGAATATTTTTTCACAGCTCACTTTTAGTTGGAGAAACTTTTGTATTTCTTCCTGAGCATCTACTTAATCAAAAAATGATAGTCTCTCCAGGGAAAAATATTTTGAAGATGGCTGGATACAGCAGTTTGATTCTCACTCCTGCTTCTCGATATTCCCTGAATAATGGAATAAATTCTCTCCTCTTCTGCCTAGTGTACAATGAGTAGACATTCTCTACAAATGGTCTGTTGTCTCCCACTTTTAGTACGTTATCTTCCTGCCATAGTTTTGTCAGAATCAACTCCTTCTGCTGGTAAGATTGCATCTTTAAAGTCAAAATCAGAAGTCAAAGTAAACTTTATTGTCACTTAGATACACAAAAGTGTGAAGCAACTGAAATTACGTTTCTTTAGACTCAATGTGCATATGATACATAGACTACATTTAACATGATGATAATGCGCAAAATTCTGTAGACACAGGCGACAAACACAACAATAATAAATACTTGGGTTATTGCACTGATTTAACAGATTGTCACTCATTATTACGTTATTAGCTTATTTTCACTGGAAAATTGCACTTAAGTGATTGATTTAAGGCCTACGTTTATATTGCACAATAAGACAGTTCAGTTTGATTACTGCTGACTTTTGCTGTCTTGGGTGCAGGTAAGACCTTGTTACATATTGCACTGTAGAGAACTTTTCAATATTGTTGGGTTACTAACTTTATATCCAGTGTGAAGGGTACTGTTCCTAGAGTTCAGTAACCTGATGGCTAGTGGAAAAGAAGTTTTTTTGAATCTCTCGATTTTGCAGCATATGCTTCGAAAGCGCCTTCCTGATGTTAAATGTGAGAGCAGCTTGTAAGCAGGATGAGTGCTATCCCTGGTTATTTTCCTTGCCCTGCTGATACATCTGGACATGTGCATGTTTTGTATCGATGGGAAGGAGATGATGTTCATCGTATTTCACTGTTGCAGTCATTACACTTGGGTTATCCTGCTGGCAGGCTACCCGTAGCCGGCCCGAGTTCCAAAGTCTTGGTCCGGCGTCGGTTGTCACCTCTTCCCTGACATCAGTGCGCCAGGGGTATAAAAGATGCAACCAATGCCATTTTCTTCAGTCTTTCTTGCCGCGCGGTGCCCGTAGCAAAAGCAGTTCGCAAGTGCCGGTCGGCCGACTCCTGAGATTTTCGAAATAGAGTTTCAGAACTGAAGTCTTCAATAAAGCTAAGTACCCCGTTGGGGAAACTTTTTCTTGTTCCAGAACAGATGTCAGTAAAAGTTAACAATTGTATTTCTTGTGGGAAGCAAATACCTCATAAGGATTTTCACTCTTAATGTATTCCTTGCCTAGGCCCTGACCACGACGTTACTAGTTGTCGGTTTTGTGCTAGATTCAACAAACGCACTATTAAACGTCGATTTGATTTTGCCGAAGGTTTAACTATATAATGCCGTTGGAACAACAGACGACCATAATTCATAAAAAACGCAAAGACAAGGAAAAGGACAGGCATCCGAGGTCCAAAACCGACGAAGCCTCTTCTAGACTAGTTACTGGTTTAACGGTTCTCAGTGAGGTGCTTTCGCAGCCCCTGACACCCACTACCTCAGAGCCACAGGCCATATCCGACTCCCACGTGGAGACAACTAGGCCTCTGGATACTCAAAGTATTGGGCCTACGGAAACTATTCCCTCAGATGGGTCCGGAGCCGCTGAGCAGGCATCAGCTTCTGAGGGTGTTTTCAGACCTTCACAGCTTACTGTTAAGTCCTCTGCAACAGCCAAGGTACAGACAGACACCAATAAAGACAAGGAAACAAGTACAGCATTCTCCTGGACAGTCATCTATGCCAAAGAAACAGATGCTTAAAATGGCCGAAGACTTAATTACTGTGATCATGGGATCCCATCCCCCTCCTGAAAAAAGGCCTAGGCAAGACACTGATTATGATTCCTCTGACCAGGTTTCTATTTCCTCTGATTCCTCTTCAGATCAGGGTTAATGTTCATCGTGTTACCCTGCTGCAGTCATCACACTTGGGTTATCCTGTCGTCAGGCGGTCCCGCAGTCGGCCAGAATTCCAGTGTCTTGGTCCGGTGTCGATTGCTGTCGCTTCTTCCCTGACATCAGTGCGCCAGGGGATATATGATGCAGCCGACGTCATTTTCTTCAGTCTTTCTTGCCGTGCGGTGCCCAAAGCAGAAGCAGTTCGCAAGTGCCGGTCGGCCGACTCCTGAGATTTTCGAAGTCGAATTTCAGATCCGAAGTCTTCAGTAAAGCTAAGTACCCCGTTGGGGGAACTTTTCTTGCCTCAGACCGATGTCAGAAAAAGTTAACAATTGTATTTCTTGTGGGAAGCAAATACCTCATAAGGATTTTCATTCTTCTTGTATAACTTGCCTAGGCCCAGACCACGACGTCACTGGTTGTCGCTTTTGTGCTAGGTTCAGTAAGCGAACTATAAAATGACGCTTTGATTTCGCACGACACTACTTCGGTAGAAAATTTAATTACACTATGCCGTCGGAGCAACCGACTACCGGCGTGCACAAAAAACGCAAAGATAAGGACAGGCAGCCTAGACCCAAGCCAGACTCCGAGGCCTTGGCTGGGCCGGTCTCCGGTTCACCGGTTTTCAGTGAGGCGCCTATGCAGCCCCTGGCTACCGCAGAATTGGAACCCAAGACTGCTTCGGATCGTATGGCGGATGGTTCTTTAGGCCCTACCGACGACATTGCAGAAAGAGATGCCGGTGCTGCAGAAACCCCTTCGGTTTCTGAAGGTGTCTTCAGACTGACGACGCTCACCATAAAAACGTATCCTAAGCTTAAGACTCCTCTTAAACCAGAAAAGACTGCACTTCAGTCTCCAGTTCAAGGCCCCATGCCTAAGAAACAGATGCTTAAAATGGCTGAAGATTTGATCTCTTTAATCAGGGGTTCCCAAACCCCACCCGACAAAAGGCCTAGACAAGAGGAAGATTATGCCTCCTCTGAGGAACAAGATTACTCCTTTCCCCCTTATGAAGATTCTGATGCTGAGGATTCCATTCCCTCAGCTTCTCCCCCTGAAGACTACTCCTTTGGGGAAACTTTACATACTATGAGGGAACATTTTCACTGGGAAGGTCAGGATTACTCTGACTCAAAGAAAAGGCTCAGAGAGTTTCTTTTACTCCCCAGCACAGACCACTTTCTATCCCCCCAGTTTTAGACATTGTGGATGATGTTTACTTAGAATTTAGTTTAAATCCAGATTCTCTGCCGCCTGCTCCAGCCAAACCAGACATATATTATAGAGTGCCTGACTCCCACAAATTCTTTTATAAAAGCCCTGTTGCTGACCCAGAGACTATCTCCCAGGGTCCCAAAGGGGGTAAGGCTTCTATGGCAAAAAATCCTGTACCCTCTGAAAGGGACTCCAGAGCACTAGACAGGTGGGGGAAGAAGGTTTACACTTCAGCCACTCTAGCTATGAGAGCACTAAATTGTCAATTTCATATGCTAAAATATCAGCAATTTCTAATGTCTCAAATAAAACAAAAGATGAGCACACACCCTCAAGTCTGATTTGAAGGAAATGCAGGATCTGTTGCATGCAGCTGAACAGGTGGGCAAACATACTTTACAATGTGGATTTGATTCCTTGGAAGCTTCCTGTAGAGCAGCTGTTACTGGGTCTGTTATACGTAGGCATAATTGGTTAAAGGAACAAACTCTGCCTGATCATGTTAAAGCAAAGTTACTAAATGCTCCCTTACAGCAGGATGTCCTATTTGGAGTTAAAGCAGAAGAAGTCTTAAAGAAAATGGAGGATAAGGCAAAATCTATGCAGATGGTCAAAGATTTCTTACTGGTTCAGCCCCCTCGCTTCAGCAGAAATTGGCCAACAAAAAATTGGTCCTTTCCAGCTACTGACAGACCTCAGAGGGGTAAATACAGATGCCCAAGAGGCAGAGGACAACCACAAACCCACTACAAACCTCGACAATGGGGCACTGCAACACAGAAGACAGGCCCCAAACTACTAGAAGGCAAACACAATGACTTAAACCTCATATGGCCAAGCAAAACTCTCTTGGCAGCTCCCTTGGGAGGAAAATTAGCACTTTTTTCAGACAACTGGCACATCGTCACAAAGGACAAAATGGGTCCTAGACATTATTTCACAGGGATACAGATTCCATTTCCACACCTTGCCAATGATAAGAGGAATGCCAAACCTGCCACAAAATCAAAGGGCAGAGGCACAAAAACAAATTACAGCTCTCATGGACATTAGAGTCATTCAACTGGTACCTACACGGGAGCAAGGCCAAGGATTTTACTCAAGACTCTTTCTAGTCCCCAGAAAGGACAAGTACCCAAATTCAAGATGCTAACACTACAGCAGCTTCTTCCCATGCTGGGCAAGAAAGCATGGCTAGTAACGTTGGACCTCAAGGAGGCATACCTGCATGTCCCTATCAGACAAGATTGCAGAAGATACCTCCGTTTCATTGCAGGTTCAACCCATTTCCAATTCTCTGCACTGCCCTTTGGCTTATCCTCTGCGCCCAGGGTTTTCACAAAATGCCTGGCACCAGTAATTGCATACTGCAGACAAAGAGGAATTCAAATATACCCATACCTGGACGACTGCCTCATCCAAGCAGAAAGCAAGGACATCCTCTTACAACATCTGGCTTTTGTAAAACACCTTCTAAGTTGCCTAGGGTACACAGTAAACGAAAAGAAATCAAAACTAGTGCCCTCACAAAATATGACATTCCTGCGTGCCAGCTTGAATACAACGGCCCAGATGGCTTATCTGATGCCAGGCAAACTACAACTGACTCAATATTTCAAAACAATGGCAACAAAGACCCAACTCCCTGCAAGAAAAATTCTGCAGGCCTTGGGCTTCATGGCATCTTGCATAGTACTAATACCATTTACAAAGCTGCATATGAGGAATTTACAGTGGTACCTAAAAAGCGTATGGTCTCAATACAGCCAGAGCTTGGACACAATGATATCTCTCATTCCCTGCCTTCAACAAGAGTTTCTATGGTGGTCACAGGCATGTCACCTCAGCAAGGGTCAGCCTTTCACCTTGCCCCCAGCCAGGCAAACTATGACGACAGATGCATCGAACTATGCCTGGGGTGCGCACATGGCAGGACAGTGCGTTCAAGGCATATGGACTGCAGATCAAAGGAATTTGCACATCAATCAAAAAGAAATGCTGTACAGAATGCCCTGACAGCCTTAAAGGACCGCTTGCATCCAGGACAGCTTACAATAAGGACAGACAACACCACAGTAATGTGGTACATAATTGGTACATAAACAGACAAGGGGGTACACACCTCCTACCCTCTATGCAGGCAAGCAATGACCTTGCGGAACACAGCACTGGCTTACCTAGTTCAGCTACAAGCTCAATTCCTGCCAGGAAAAAAGAACACATTGGCAGACTACCTCAGCAGAAACATCATGGATCCCCATGAGTGGAAACTGGATCCACAAGTATTTGCAATAACTCAAAAATGGGGCCACCCAGACATAGACCTGTTTGCCAGCCCCCAAAACTATCAGCTAACAAAATTTTGTAGAAGGACGCTTCACCATCAAGCTTGGAAAGTGAACGCACTCTCATTCAGTTGGAAAAACCTGACAGTATATGCCTTCCCTCCATTGCCCCTTCTCACAAAGGTGCTGCTGAAAGTCAGGAAGGAGAGACCCAGAATGATACTCATAGCCCCAGACTGGCCACGCCAGCACTGGTACCCACTACTAAGGAATATGGCCCAGGGCCCACCTTGGATTTTACCACAAATTGCCCATTTGCTCACACAGCAAGACCATCAGATTCTACACAGCCAGATCAAAACCTTGAATTTGGCTGCATGGCAAATCACCTAAGCAACCAGCCAGCTCCTCTTCCTCAAGCAGTTATGGATGTTATTCTGGAAGCTGGGAGGCCCAGCACCAGGAAGGCCTACTCGAACAAATGGAAAAGGTTTAGCGCCTGGAACCAAGCTAAAGGCCAAAATACCTTCAGCCTCACATACCTCAGATTCTACAGTATTTAACTGAGATGTTGCACAAAGGACTTTCTTTTTCATCTATTAAAATCCACACCTCAGCTATTTCATCCCACTACAACACTGATCCTCCCTTATTTTCACATCCGCTTCTAAGGCAGTTTCTCAGAGGGGCCAAAAACATTAGGCCCCCCAGGAGAGCACCTACACCAACCTGGGACCTCAACTTTGTTCTGGAAAAACTTACGCTACCTCCCTTTGAACCAGCTTTCTCTGCTGACCTAAAGTTTATATCATGGAAGACTGCCCTGCTACTAGCAATAACTTCAGCCAGAAGAGTCTGAGCTTCAGGCACTAATGGCAGTGGAGCCTTTCCTCGTTTTCCATCAAGACAGAGTTTCTCTACGAACTAATCCCTCCTTTATGCCTAAGGTGGTATCCAGTGTGACTCTAAATCAAACCATCCACTTACCCTTCTTTCCAAATCCACAGAACAAAGGAGAAAGACTACTGCACTCCTTGGACATTCACAGGGAACGACGTTACTACTTGGATAAAGCTAAGGTTTTCAGAAAATCTGACCAGCTCTTTGTATCCTATGCTGCAGCTTCACAAGGGAAGGCTATATCAAAACAGACCATTTCCAAATGGATAGGACATTGCATTCGTTTTTGCTACACCCATCATGGAAAACCAGTTCCTGCTACCATAAGGCCCCACTCTACCAGGGCAGCAGCTACATCTACAGCCTTCCTCAGGGGGGTGCCAACCAAGGATATTTTGGAAGCTGCAACTTGGAGTTCAGTACACACCTTCACCAAACACTACCACTTACCACTTTACTCTAAGTCTAGAGCTGGCTTCGCCACTGCAGTTCTGCAGGGCCTTCTAGCTTCCTCTAACCCTGTTTGACTCCACCTCCCCAGCTTAGCTTTGAGGTTCTACCCAAGTGTGATGACTGCAGCAGGGTAAAACGATGAACATAGTACAGTTTTGTACCTACCATAAATGTAGATGTTAGAGTGTACACCCTGCTGCAGTCCAGGTTACCCTCCCTCCATCCCCTCTGATCTAACTAACACTTTACAATACCTTAAAACCTAATACTACCTTTGTGATGTATTTGCTTACAGCTGGAGGGATGTTTTTTGTGCTAAACTTTTTAGATTAGTACTATTTACTGACCACCTTTTTGGGGGCACCTGACATCTGGGGCAAGAAAAACTGAAGAAAATGGCGTTGGATGCATCATATATACCCCTGGCACACTTACGTCAGGGAAGAAGCGACAGCAACCGACGCCGGACCAAGACTTTGGAATTCTGGCCAACTGCGGGACCGCATGACGACAGGATAACCCAAGTGTGATGACTGCAGCAGGGTGTACACTCAAACATCTACATTTATGGTAGGTACAAAACTGTACTTTCTCTCCCTCCAAATGAGGATTCTGATGCTGAAGAATCTATACCTTCAGCCTCTCCACCTGAGTATTATTATTTTGGGGAAACTCTGCACACCATGAGGGAACATTTCCACTGGGAGAGCCAGGATTATTCAGAATCCAAGAAAAGGCTCCGATTTTCTTTTACTGCCTCAGCACAGGCCCCTAGGTGCCCCACCTGTGCTTGATATTGTTGATGTTTTCTCTGAATATCCAGTTTGTCTCCTGATTCTTTACCCCCTGCACCAGTCAAGCCTGACTGGTATTACAGGGTCCCTGACTCTCATAAATATCTTTATAAAAAACCCTGCTGCTGTCCCAGAAACAATTTCTCAGGGTCCCAAAGGGGTTAAGCCTTCCACTGCAAAAAACCCTGTCCCCTCTGGTAGAGATTCCATAGCACTGGATAGATGGGGGAAAAAGTCTACACTTCTGCTACTTTAGCTGTAAGGGCTTTAAACTGCTGGTTTCACATGCTTAAATACCAACAGTACCTTATGTCTTTGTTAAAACATAAAATGCTTGCAAACTCAGAAAATCCTGATAATAACAAACCCGCCCCTTGGATAAGCAACACTAGGCAACTAAGCATAACCAGAAACAAAAACTGGGCAAAATGGCGTACTTCCAAGAAACAAGCTGACCATCAAACCTTTCGTGAATGTAGGAACAAAACAAAAAAAGCCATACTATCTGGTAAACAGAACTACTACCTTCGTCTACAACAAATATCCAATAAGGAACCTAAAAAATTTTGGACCACCATTAATAATCTACTATCCCCAGGCCAATCAATCACACCCAACCCACAGGACTCTAACCCTGATAACTCTATACAAATATCTAATGCATGTAACTCCTACTTCACAAATACTATACAAAACCTGGCTAGTCGCCTATCTCTTGACACCTCAAATCTACATTCCTTCTCTGTTAATACACCACCCTCATTTCACTTCCATCCCATCCCCACATCATATATTTCTTCACTACTTCAAAAAACAAAACCCTCCTCACCCTCTGAAGATAAACTCCATGCTGACTTTCTGCAAATAGGAGCCGAAGCTGTAGCTTATCCGATCTCTATTTTGATAACTAGATCCATCAATGAAGGGAACTGTCCCTGATATCTGGAAAGTATCCCACATCATCCCACTACACAAAGGGGGAAACTCTATTGATCTATCTAACTATCGTCCCATTGCTTTATTATCCCCTATTGCCAAAATCTTAGAAAAATGCATCCATAAACAACTCCTAAATCATCTTCTCCAAAACAACCTACTTGCTAGCTGTCAACATGGCTTCAGACCTACCCACAGCACCACCACTGCTCTGCTCTCCTTCACAAACACCATTAACATTAACCGCAACTTAAACAATCTTTCTTCTGCACTATTCATTGACCTATCTAAAGCCTTTGACATGGTAAATCACAAAATGCTCCTCCACATTCTCAATTCTCTATCACTGGATCCTAACAGCTTAACTTGGTTTCAGTCTTACCTCGAAAACCGTCAACAAGCAGTAGTCTGGAAAAACTCAGGCTCCATCTTAGGTCCACTTCTTTTTTCCATCTTTATCAATGACCTTCAATCAGCTATCCCTTTTTCTAACTGTATTCAGTATGCAGATGACTCCACTATTATCTGCACAACTACCTCTCATGCTGAACTTCAGTCTCTTACACAAAAAGCCTTTAACACAGTTGAACATTGGTTTTCCCAACGTTGCCTCCTACTCAACCCTAAGAAAACAAAACTTCTACTCTTCTCCCCAACACGTAACCAAATCCCCCTACATTTCTCGATCACTTAGAACAATACTAGTATTTCCCCAGAAACCTCCACAAAACTACTAGGAATTACAGTAGATAAACTCAATTTTGAGAATCACATTAACTCTACTATAAAAAGTGTGAACAAAAAAATAGGAACCCTATATAGAATTAAACCATTTGTTACCCCAGCTACTAGAATTACCCTAGCTAAGACCCATCTAATCTCTACTTTACTCTATGCATGTCCTATTTATACCAACCTGTCAAAAAAAAAAAAAACCTTAATAAACTAGTTATATCCTACAACAACATTGCTAGATTTGCTACCGGATCTCCTTTTAGAACCCACCACTGCATTAATCTAACACAACTTGGCTGGCTCGAACTTCCTAATCAGATTAAACTTCAACAACTACTAATAGCTCACAAAACCCTGTACCAACCCACCAAAACTCCAATACTCACCAGCCTCATTACCCCTTATTATAACCTGAAACATCTACGCTCCTCTAACAAACTTCTGATCAACATTACTACACCTAATAACTCTGCAGGAGATGGCTTATTCTCCAACTCAGTTGGGAAACACTGGAACAAATTACCTGCTGATATCACATCCCTGACTTCTCTTCCTATTTTCAAGAAGAATCTCAAATTGTACCTTAATAAAAAATGGCTCTGCCCCTGTATTAACCCTGACTAGCTTGCTCTTCTGTCTCCTATCACCCTTTCCCTCTCCCCTTTCTCTACCCAATAACCCAATAAATGTTTTCTAAAGTTCCACAGCTACTCTTTAAGACGGGGAACTTACCCTTTGAACAAGTACTCAAAAGCTTCTTTTCTTTCCTCTCTTCTTATGTGTATGTTTTGCCTCCCCTTCATAAAAGTAACTTTTTTAGCCCTATGAAAATAATCTAATCCTCTACTCATCCTATTATATCTCTGATACCTTTCCTATCTTTACCCCACCTCTTTCTCACTTTATCCTTCTTTTATTCTAAGCTACCTTTAAAATATTGTTCTTCTCACCTAAAAAAAAATGTATAGATTTTATCTTTTTTTTTCTGTTTACTGATTTGACTGTTAACTTTTATGTAGACTTATTTTTTTACCATGTATTAAAAATTGGAGCTTTTCTCCCTGGGCCTCTACTGAAAATGGACATTTATCCAGTTAGACTAGCCCGGTCAACAAATGTAAAATAAATAAAAATAAAATAAGGAAATGTAGGAATTATTGCATGCAGCTGAACAAGTGGGAAAGCATACTTTGCAATGTGGTTTTGATTCATTAGGGGCTTCTTGCAGAGCCGCAGTTACAGGCTCTGTAATTCGAAGGCATGCTTGGTTGAAAGAACAAAGTTTACCTGAACATGGTAAAGTAAAACTATTGGATGCTCCACTACAGCATGATACTTTGGTGTTAAGGCAGAAAAGGTGTTAAAGAAAATGGAGGATAAAGCAAAATCTTTGCAGACAGTAAAGGATTTCTTACAGGTTCAACCACCTAGGTTTAGTAGAAACTGGCCTTCAAAAAAATTGGTCCTTTCAGGTCTCAGACAGGCCACAAAGAGGCAGATAGACGCCCAAGAGGCAGATCTCAGCCCCAAGGATCCTACAGACCTAAACAATGGGGTGCTTCTACCCCCAAAGGAGGAGAAGACAAATCACAACCTTACAGGAAACGGTCCCAATGACTTCCCTCTACAAAGGCCAAGCACTTACCTTTTAGCAGTGCCCCTAGGGGGAAAGCTAGCACTTTTCGCACAAAATTGGAACATAATTACCCAGGACAAATGGGTACTAAATGTAATTACTCAAGGTTACAGGTTCCACTTTCATACCCTTCCAAAATCAGAAGGTATGCCGAACCTGCCACAAAACCAATGGGCAGAGGCACAAAAGGAAATTGCTGCTCTCATAGACATGGGAGCTATTCAAAGAGTACCACAGCAAGAACAGGGACAAGGATTTTACTCAAGACTTTTCCTGGTACCCAGAAAGGACAAAGCCTGGAGACCAATACTGAACTTGTCAATCCTAAATACTTTCCTGGATGTTCAAAAATTCAAAATGTTAACACTACAGCAACTTCTACCCATGTTGGGCAAGAAGGCTTGGCTAGTTACTTTGGACCTCAAGGAGGCATACCTGCATGTCTCAATCAGATAATCTTGCAGAAGATGCCTCAGATGCATAGCTGGCTCAATGCATTACCAATTCTCTGCACTGCCCTTTGGCTTATCTACTGCGCCCAGAGTCTTCACAAAATGCCTGGCACCAGTAATTGCATTTTGCAGACAAAGAGGAATTCAAATATATCCCTACCTGGACGACTGCCTTATTCAAGCAGAGAGCAAGGACATTCTACTAAGACATCTGGCGTTTGTAAAAACATTACTACTTTGCCTAGGGTACACTGTAAACGAAAAGAAATCAAAACTAGTGCCCTCTCAAGAGATAATATTCCTGGGTGCAAGCTTAAATACAACTGCCAAGATGGCTTATCTCCCGCCAGACAGAGGCATCTGACTCATTACTTTCAAATGATGGCAAAGACCCAGCTCCCTGCAAGACAAATTCTGCAGGCCCTGGGTTTCATGGCATCCTGCATTCTACTAATTCCATATGCAAGACTGCATATGAGGAAACTTCAATGGTATCTAAAAAGTGTTTGGACTCAACATTGCCACAGCCTGGAAACAGTAATAACTATAATTCCCTGTCTACAACAGGAGTTTCTATGGTGGTCCCCGGCCTGTCACTTCAACAAGGGATAGCCCTTCACCTTGCCCACAGCCAGGCAGACAATAACAACGGATGCATCGGATTATGCCTGGAGGGCACACATGGAAGGAAAATGTATTCAGGGCACGTGGCCCAGGGAACAAATGCATCTTCACATCAATCAAAGAGAGATGTTAGCTGTACAGAATGCCCTGACAGCCTTCATGGATCTACTACATCCAGGACAACTATTACTAAAGACGGACAACACCACATTTATGTGGTACATAAACAAGCAAGGGGTCACACATTCTTACCCCCTCTGCAGGCAAGCCATGACCTTGTGGAACACGGCACTGACCTATCAAGTACATCTGCAGGCACAATTCCTGCCAGGAAAGAAAAATACACTGGCAGACTAAGCAGAAATCTTGTGGATGTTCATCATGTTGCACTGCTGCAGTCATTACACTTGGGTTATCCTGCCATCAGGCGGTTCCCCAGTCGGCCTGAGTTCCAAAATCTTGGTCCGGCGTCGGTTGCTGTCGCCTCCTCCCTGACATCAGTGCGACAGGGGTATACAAGATGCAGCCGACGCCATTTTCTTCAGTCTTTCTTGCCATGCGGTGCCCGAAGCAAAAGCAGTTTGCAAATGCCGGTCGGCAGTCTTCTGAGATTTTCATTCTGAATCCAGAACCAAAGTCTTCTACAAAGCTAAGTACCCCGTTGGGGAAACTTTTTCTTGCCTCAGACCGATGTCAGTAAAAGTTAATAACTGTATTTCTTGTGGGAAGCAAATACCTCATAAGGATTTCCATTCTTATTGAATCCCATGTCTAGGCCCAGACCACAACGTCACTGGTTGTCAGTTTTGTGCTAGGTTTAACAAACACACTATTAAACGTCAATTTGATTTTGCCCGTCATTATTTTGGTAGAAAATTCAATTATACCATGCCGTCGCAACTTCCGACGACCGGAATACATAAAAAGCGCAAAGACAAGGATAGGCACCCGAGGCCCAAAACTGACGACGAAGCCTCTTTTAGGCCAGTCGCCGGTTTTCAGCGAGGTGCCTTCGCAGCCCCTGACTACCGCTTTTGTAGAACCACAGGCCGCCTTTGACTCCCACGTGGAGATGGCTGGGCCTTCGGACGCACAAGTTATTCAGCCTACCGAAACTAACCCTTCAGAGGGGTCTGGAGTAGCTGAGCTACCAGCAGCTTCAGAGGGTGTATTCAGACCTACTCAGTTAAGCATTAAACCCTCTGCTAAGTCTAAGCCTCCTTTAAAAACAAAGAAACAAATACAGCATTCTCCAGGACAGGCCTCCATGCCTAAGAAACAAATGCTCAAAATGGCCGAAGACCTAATCACTCTGGTCAGGGGGTCCCATCCCCCTCCTGATAAAAGGTCTAGACAGGGTGCAGACTATGACTCATCCGACCAGGTGTCCATCTCTTCAGATTCATCCTCAGACCTAGGATATTCTTTACCCCCTTATGAGGATTCTGATGCTGAGGAGTCAATTCCATCAGCTTCTCCGCCTGAGGACTACTCCTTTGGGGAAACCTTACATACCATGAGGGAGCATTTCCATTGGGAAAGCCAGGATTACTCAGAATCCAAGAAAAGGCTCAGAGACTTCCTTTTATTACCTCAACACAGACCCCTTGGTATTCCGCCAGTGTTAGATATTGTGGATGATGTGTATACTGAATCCAACTTAAATCCTGATTCCTTACCTCCAGCCCAGTTAAACCTGACTGATACTACAAAGTCCCTGACTCACAATTTTCTGTATAAAAGCCCTGTTGCTGACCCTGAAACTATTTTTCGGGGACCCAAAGGGGTTAAGGCCTCATCAGCCAAAAATCCAGTTCCCTCTGACAGAGATTCCAGAGCATTAGACAGATGGGGAAAGAAAGTATATACGTCTGCAACTTTAGCAATGAGAGCCTTAAATTGCCAGTTTCGCATGCTAAAATATCAGCAATATTTACTGTCTCAGTTGAAACAAAAAATGCTTCCAGATTCAGATCCTCCTAATTTTAAAGAAATGCAGGATTTATTGCATGCAGCTGAATAAGTGGGAAAACATACTTTGCAATGTGGTTTTGATTCTTTAGGGGCCTCAGTTACAGGCTCTGTCATTAGAAGACATGCTTGGTGAAAAGAACATATGTTACCAGATCATGTTAAAGCAAAATTATTGGATGCACCTTTGCAGCAGGATGTGTTATTTGGAGTTAAGGCAGAAGAGGTATTAAAGAAAATGGAGGATGAGGCAAAATCTATGCAAACGGTGAAGGATTTCTTACAGGTTCAGCCTCCTAGATTTAGCAGAAATTGGCCAACTAAGAATTGGTCCTTTCCAGTTACAGACGGACCACAAAGGGGCAGATACAGACGTCCAAGAGGTAGAGGTCAACCACAAGGTCCTTACAGGCCTTGACAATGGGTTGCATCAGGCCAGAAAGAAGGGGAAGACAGGCCCCAACCATATAAAAAGCAGCCCCAATGACTTCCCACTTCAGCTGCCAAACAACTCTCTCTTGGCAGCCCCCTTGGGAGGAAAACTGGCACTTTTCTATCACAATTGGCATATGATCACCAAAGACAAATGGGTTCTCAACATTGTATCTCAATGTTACAGGTTCCACTTTCACACTCTGCCAAGGTTAAAAGGAATGCCAAATCTGCCACCAAATCAATGGGCAGAGGCTCAAAAACAAATTACAGCACTCATGGATACGAGAGCTATTCTAAAGGTACCACCACAGGAGCAAGGACAAGGATTTTACTCAAGACTCTTTCTGGTTCCCAGAAAGGACAAAGCCTGGAGGCCCATTCTCTATCTTTCTTCTCTAAACACTTACCTGGATGTTCCGAAATTCAAAATGTTGACACTACAGCAGCTTCTTCCCATGCTGGGCAAGAAAGCTTGGCTCGTGACCTTGGACCTCAAGGAGGCATACCTGCATGTCCCTATCAGACAAAACTGCAGAAGATAAACAGAAAGGCACTAAGATAACATAACAGGTAACATCACTGAACCTTTATTGTCCCAATATAAGACGTCAAAAAGACTTTACTAAGCGCTTTCACCCTCCTGGGCATCTTTAGAGTCAGTTAACATCATTAAAATCAAACTTTAAGTACACATTATCAATTAGTACATAATTAAACAGAACCAATAAAATGGTTAAATATTTAATTGGTTAACCCCTTAGGTGTTTAACCAAGTCTTTATCTTTTCAAGACTCAGTATTAGTACAATATATTAAGATCACAATACAATTAATCAAAAAAAACCCCCCTAAAATAATCACATATATTATTTAAATTCTAAATAAAACAGGAACTGATGTCTGTTTTCTTAAATACTATGTATGTAAAGTTTTTGTGTCAAATATAAGCTGCCTTGTGTCTTAAAATGCAAGCTAGAGACCGGGTATCATTAATACCTGGAGCATTACTAGCATCCAATCTTAACTGCCATAGGCATTCCCTTACCTCCAAAATGGTTTTATAATCACCCCCAAACTCCTTTGTGTAAAGCCTGTCTATGACAAAGAATATGAACTTTTTAAAGTTTGGACAATTGTTCGTATGGATGTATAGTGAATTAGTGTTTGTTTTTTTTATTTTTTATATCTCTATAGTGTTCTAAAATTCTTAGTCTTAGCTTTCTAGTGGTCATACCTATGTAGAATGCTGGGCAAGATAAACAAGTGGCAGCATAAATTACCATATTTGTGTTGCAGTTACAGTAGCCCGGACTCCTCAAGAGTTCTCTTAAAATTACCTAGACAGACATACGGACCATCGTTGATAAATTTGCACGCTTTACAGTTGTCGCATTTAGCCATCTTGGCAGGTCTTTGTCCAAAGGATCTAGATGTCTTTTCTAGCAACTCCTTCATATTCAAACCTCTACTATTAATAAAAGTAGGTGTTCTACCTAATGCATCATATAAATCTGCGGGAATAATGTTTTCCTAAGCGCTATGGATAGCACTCTTAACTTCTAATGCTAAAAATTATGTTGTAATACCATTCCTGTTGGCGCATTTTTTCTGTCAAGTTTACTTTTATGATTAGTAGCTTTGTCACCCATCCTGTGTGTCATGCAAGATGGGGGCAAAATCAGTAGGCCTTCTACTAGATATCTCATTTTGAAGCGTCATGAGCATGTCCAGCGGGTAACACCTTTGGACAAATAGATCCCTTAATATCCCTAGTTCAACTATAAAATGATCATCCTCACTGACGATGCGAGACAACCTGATCATCTGGCCCTTAACCACATTCCTCTTAATATAGGAAGGGTGACAACTCTTGTAGTGTAAAAATGAGTTACTATAGGTTTTCTTTCTATACAAGTTGGATTCTATTTTACCATTTTTAATATATAATTGTAGATCCAAATAGTCAATACTCCTGTTATCAACCTTGTATACGATTTGTATGCTCCAAAACTGAACCACTTGCTTCATATATAGATATTATGACTAAGGAGATTTTGGATAGGTTGCCTTGTATACTAAAAGATTCCTGGCACTGTTTGGACTGCCTTAGAACTTTGACTGATGAACACCTAGGGGAATGTTTACTAGTAACAGTTGACATTATTAATTTATTCTCAGTAATTCCTCATTACATTGGTCTAGATTGGTTTGGTAAGAGTTTGGACAAACATACTGACTTGCATCAGGACAAAAGGGCTTATTAGTGGATTTGATGCAAATGGTTTTGGAGAATAACTATATTGGATTCAAAGATGAATATTATAGACAGTCCACTGGGGTTGCTATGGGCACTAAATGTGCGCCCATATATGCCAACCTTGTTCTAGCAGAATGGGAAGACCGGTTTGTGTTGACATCTGAATTTAACGCAAAGATGTCTACATATATAAGATTCTTGGACGACATTTTGGTTTTTTGGAAGGGTACGCGTGATGAATTGGAAGAATTTATAACGTACTTGAACAATACTACTACATTCTTAAAATTCACATACAAGGTTGATAACAGGAGTATTGACTATTTGGATCTACAATTATATTTTAAAAATGGTAAAATAGAATCCAACTTGTATAGAAAGAAAATCTATAGTAACTCATTTTTACACTACAAGAGTTGTCACCCTTCCTATATTAAGAGGAATGTGGTTAAGGGCCAGATGATCAGGTTGTCTCACATTGTCAGTGAGGATGATAATTTTATAGTTGAACTAGGGATATTAAGGGACCTATTTGTCCAAAGGTGTTACCCGCTGGACATGCTCATGATGCTTCAAAACGAGATATCTAGAAGAAGGCCTACTGATTTTGCCCCCATCTTGCATGACACACATAGGATGGGTGATAAAGCTACTAATAATAAAAGTAAACTTGACAGAAAAAATGCGCCAACAGGAATGGTATTACAACATAATTTTTTAGCATTTGAAGTTGAGTGCTATCCATAGCGCTTAGGAAAACATTATTCCCGCAGATTTATATGCTACATTAGGTAGAACACCTACTTTTATTAATAGTAGAGGTTTGAATATGAAGGAGTTGCTAGAAAAGTCACCTAGATCCTTTGGACAAAGACCTGCCAAGATGGCTAAATGCGGCAACTGTAATGCGTGCAAATTTGTCAACGATGGTCCGTATGTCTGTCTAGGTAATTTTAAGAGAACTGTAACTGCAACACAAATATGGTCATTTACGCTGCCACTTGTTTATCTTGCCAGGCATTCTACATAGGTATGACCACTAGAAAGCTAAGACTAAGAATTTTAGAACACTATAGAGATATAAAAAATAAAAAAAAACACTAGTTCACTATACATCCATACGAACAATTGTCCAAACTTTAAAAAGTTCATATTCTTTGTCATAGACAGGTTTTGCACAAAGGAGTTTGGGGGAGATTATAAAACCATTTTGGAGGCAAGGGAATGCCTATGGCAGTTAAGATTGGATGCTAGTAATGCTCCAGGTATTAATGATACCCTGTCCCTAGCTTGCATTTTAAGACACAAGGCAGCTTGTATTTGACACAAAAACTTTACATACATATTATTTACAAAAACAGACATCAGTTCCTGTTTTATTTAGAATTTAAATAATATATGTGGTTATTTTGTGTTTTTTTTTTTTTTTTTTTTTTTTTTGATTAATTGTATTGTGATCTTAGTATATTGTACTAAAATACTGAGTCTTCAAAAGATAGACTTGGTTAACAAACACCTAAGGGGTTAACCAATTAAATATTTAACCATTTTATTGGTTCTGTTTAATTATGTACTAATTGATGTGTACTTAAAGTTTGATTTTAATGATGTTAACTGAATCTGAAGATGCCCAGGCGGGTGACAGCGCTTAGTAAAGTCTTTTTGACATTTTATATTGGGACAATAAAGGTTCAGTGATATTACCTTAGTGCCTTTCTGTTCATCAGTATTTTACATTCTTAAAAACTGCAGAAGATACCTCAGATTCATAGCTGGTTCAATGCACTATCAATTCTCTGCACTGCCCTTTGGCTTATCTACTGCGCCCAGGGTCTTCACAAAGTGCCTGGCACCAGTAATTGCATTTTGCAGACAGAAAGGAATTCAAATTTTATCCGTGCCTGGATGACTGCCTCATTCAACCCAGAGAGCAAGGACATTCTTCTAAAGCATCTGGCGTTTGTAAAAAAGTTAAGTTGCTTGGGGTACACAGTAAACGAAAATAAATCAAAACTAGTGCCCTCACAAGAGATAATATTCCTGGGTGCCAGCTTGAACACAATGGCCCAGATGGCTTATCTCACGCCAGACAAGCAAGGACAACTGGCTCAATACTTTCAATTGATGGCAACAAAGACCCAACTCCCTGCAAGAAAAATTCTGCAGACCTTGGGTTACATGGCATCTTGCATACTACTAATTCCATATGCCAGACTGCATATGAGGAAACTACAATGGTACCTAAAGAATGTATGGTCTCAACACTGTCAAAGATTGGAAACAGTTATACCACTAATTCCTTGCCTTCAACAGGAGTTTCAGTGGTGGGCTCAAGCTTGTCACCTCAACAAGGGACAGCCTTTTACTCAACCCACAGCCAGGCAAACACTGGCAACAGATGCATCAGATTACGCCTGGGGAGCACACATGGCAGGCAAATGTTTTCAGAGCAAGTGGCCCGCAGAACAAAGGCATCTTCACATCAATCAAAAAGAGATGCTAGCTGTACAAAATGCCCTTATAGCTTTCAAGGACCTGCTGCATCCAGGACAGCTACTACTAAAGACAGACAACACCACAGTTATGTGGTACATAAACAAGCAAGGGGGCACTCACTCCTACCCCCTCTGCAGACAAGCCATGACCGTGTGGAACACCGCTCTAAACTATCAAGTTCATCTATCTGCAAGCACAATTCCTGCCAGGAGAGAAAAACACACTGGCAGATGACTTAAGCAGAAACATCATGGATCCCCACGAATGGGAATTGAATCCACAAATATTCAGAGTGATAACACAGAAATGGTGGAGCCCGGACATAGTTCTGTTTGCATCCCCAATGAACTGCCAGCTGCAGAAATTCTGCACAAGGAGTTACCATCCACAAGCATGGAAAGTGGATGCCCTCTCATTCAGCTGGAAAAACCTACAAGTATACGCTTTCCCACCACTACCTCTCCTGCCAAAGGTACTCATAAAAGCCAGGCAAGAAAAGCCAAAGATGATCCTGGTTGCCCCAGACTGGCCACGCCAGCACTGGTACCCAATCTTAAAGAACTTAGCACAAGGAACACCCTGGATTTTGCCTCCAATCCCACATCTGCTGACTCAGCACAACAACCAGATACTACACAGCCAGCTAAAGACCTTAAACCTAGCTGCATGGAAGATTCCTTAGTCAAGCAAGCAATGCCTCTCTCCAAAGCTGTTATGGATGTCATTCTGGAGGCCAGAAGGCCTAGTACCAGGAAAGCCAATTCGGATAAATGGAAGAGATTCTGTGCCTGGAACCAAGCTCACAGCCTTGACCCTCTTGTCCCAAACATTCCTCAGATACTACAATATTTAACTGAGATGCTGGACAAAGGTCTCTCCTTCTCCTCCATCAAGATACACGCTTCTGCCATCTCTGCTCATTACAACACGGATCCCCCAATTTTCTCTAATCCTTTGCTAAGACAATAGCTCAGAGAGGCTAAAAACATAAGACCGCCCCGTAGAGCACCTACTCCAACTTGGGACCTCAACTTTGATTTGGAAAAATTAACTTTACCTCCTTTTGAGCCAGCCTACACAGCAGAATTAAAATATATCTCTTGGAAAACTGCTCTGCTCCTGGCAATAACATCAGCACGAAGAGTTTCAGAATTACAGGCACTAATGGCAGTGGAACCTTTTCTCATTTTCCACCAGGACAGGGTGTCTTTAAGAACTAACCCTATGTTTCTGCCAAAGGTGGTATCCAGTGTGGCTCTAAACCAAACTATTCACCTGCAACTTTTTATCCAAAACCACAGAATAAAGGGGAGAGACTACTGCATTCTTTGGACATTCACAGGCAGTTACGCTTCTACTTGGACAAAAGCAAAGCTTTCAGAAAATCTGAGCAATTATTGGTAGCATATGCTGCAGGAGCACAGGGAAAAGCCATTTCAAAACAGACTATTTCAAAATGGATAGGACATTGTATACGTTTCTGCTATACACACCATGGGAAACCTATACCTAGCAGTATTAGATCTCACTCCACCAGGGCAACAGCCACTTCAACTGCCTACCTCAGAGGAGTACCTACCAAGGATATTTTGGAAGCAGCAACTTGGAGTTCTGTACATACCTTCACCAAGCATTACCATCTGCCTCTATACTCTAAATCCAGAGCTGGCTTCGCCACTGCAGTGCTGCAGGGCCCTATAGCCACCCCTAATGCCTTATAGAACCAGCCACCCTACCTCAGCTTTGGGATTCTACCCAACTGCAATGACTGCAGCAGTGTAACACGATGAACATAGTACAGTTTTGTACCTACCATAAATGTAGATGTTCGAGTGTATACACTGCTGCAGTCCAGGTTACCTTCCCTCCTTCCCCTCTTACTTGCTGGTACGTCCCTATGTCTTCTACCCTTTACTACCTATGGGGAGTATTTGCTGGTAGCTGAAAGTTGGTTTGCTTTTCTTATGTATGTTTTATTAGCAATTTGAATTGCCTACCTATTTGGGGGCACCTGACATCTAGGGCAAGAAAAACTGAAGAAAATGGCGTTGGCTGCATCTTACAATACCTCTGTTGCACTGACGTCAGGGAGGAGGCGACAGCAACCGACGCCGGACCAAGACTTTGGAACTCAGGCCGACTGGGTAACCGCCTGACGGCGGGATAACCCAAGTGTAATGACTGCAGCAGTGTATACACTCGAACATCTACATTTATGGTAGGTACAAAACTGTACTATCCACACGAATGGAAACTAAATCCACAGGTCTTCAGCATGATAACGAGGAAATGGGGACGCCCAGACGTAGATCTTTTTGCCTCCCCTCACAACTGCCAACTACCGAAATTCTGCACAAGGACTTATCACTCTCAAGCATGGAAAGTGGATGCTCTTTCATTCAGATGGGAAACCCTGACAGTTTATTCCTTCCCTCCACTGCCTCTTCTTCCCAAGGTACTCCAAAAAGTCAGACAAGAAAAGCCAAAAATTATCCTTATTGCCCCAGACTGACCATGCCAACACTGGTACCCAATCCTAAAGAGCTTGTCTCAAGGCCCAGCCTGGCCTTTACCTCAAATTCCTAATCTCCTGACTCAACAGAACAACCAGATTCTGCACAGTCAACTCAGAACCTTAAATCTGGCTGCATGGCTGATAATATAGTCACTCAAACCACTCCTCTCTCTAAAGCTGTTATGGATGTCATTTTACAAACCAGGAGGCTCAGCACTAGGAAATCCTATGCAGAAAAATGGAAGAGATTCTGTGCTTGGAAACCATGCCCAAGGACTCGAACCACTTGTTCCAAATATACCTCAGATTTTACAATACCTAACTGAGATGCTGGACAAAGGCCTTTCCTTTTCATCTATTAAGATCCATGCCTCTGCCATTTCAGCTCATTACAATACAGAACCTCCTATTTTTTCGCATCCGCTACTAAGGCAGTACCTCAGAGGGGCAAGAAACATGAGACCTCCAAGGAGAGCACCAATACCTACTTGGGACTTCAGTTTTGTTTTAGAAAAACTCACACTGCCTCCTTTTGAGCCAGCCAGCACAGCTGATATAAAATTCTTATCATGGAAAACTGCTCTGCTCCTAGCAATAACTTCAGCAAGAAGAGTCTCAGAGTTACAGGCACTAATGGCAGTGGAACCTTTCATCATTTTTCATCAGGACAGGGACAGGGTTTCTCTAAGGACAAACCCAACGTTTATGCCAAAGGTGGTTTCCAGTGTGGCTCTTAATCAAACAATTCATTTGCCAACTTTCTATCCAAATCCCCAGAATAAAGGGGAGAGACTTCTGCACACTTTGGACATACACAGGCAGCTACTATTCTACTTGGACAAAACAAAAGCTTTCAGGAAAACTGAGCAGCTGTTTGTAGCTTATGCTGCAGGATCACAAGGAAAGCCCATCTCAAAGCAGACAATTTCAAAATGGATAGGACTCTGCATTCGCTTCTGCTATGCACAACATGGCAAAACAGTGCCTAAGGGCATTAGGCCACATTCAACAAGAGCAGCAGCCACTTCAGCAGCTTTTCTCAGAGGAGTACCAACCAAAGACATTTTAGAAGCTGCAACCTGGAGTTCAGTGCACACCTTCACAAAGCACTGCTACTTACCTCTCTACTCTAAATCCAGAGCAGCTTTGCCACTGCAGTCCTGCAGGGCCTGGTAGCCTCTCCTAATCCTATTTAGGCCCAGCCACCCAACCTCAGCTTTGGGATTCAACCCAAGTGTAATGACTGCAACAGTGAAACACTATGAACATAGTACAGTTGTGTTTGTGACTTTCGGCTTTTCTCGGTTAGGGGTCGCCACAGCGGAACTCCGGTCTGCTAATGATTGGCAGGTGATTTTTACGTACAGAGTTGCCAGCCCTGACGCACAACCTTCCACGAAGGTACACCCATTCACGCATGTCTCCACACAGAAGACGCTCAGAGTTGAACCAGACAGCGTCTTACTGTGAGGTGACAACGCTACGAACATAGTACAGTTGTGTACCTACCATAAATGTAGATGTTCAAGTGTATTCACTGTTGCAGTCCAAGTTACCCTCCCACCACCACCCTTTTCATTGCTGGGTCCTTTCTGTACTTCTCAACTCTATACAACCTATGTGGTGTATTTGCTTGTAGATGAAGGAATTGTTTATTTTAGTACATGCATGCTTTTTGGCTTACTTTTTTACAGCCTTCCTATTTGGGGGCACCCAACATCTGGGGCAAGAAAAACTGAAGAAAATTGCGTTGGTTGCGTCTTTTATACCCCTGGCGCACTGACATCAGGGAAGAGGTAACATCAACCGACGCCGGACCAAGACTTTGGAACTCGGGCCGACTGCAGGTAGCCTGCCAGCAGGATAACCCAAGTGTAATGACTGCAACAGTGAATACACTCGAACATCTACATTTATGGTAGGTACACAACTGTACTTTCTTCGTGTTTCACTGTTGCAGTCATTACATTTGGGTAATCCTGCTGGCAGGTTGCCCGCAGTCGGCCTGAATTCCAAAGTCTTAGGTCTTGCATCAGGTGCTGTCTCCCCTTCCCTGATGTCAGGTCGTCGGGTATAAAAGAAGCATCCGACACCATTTTCTTCAGTTTTTCTTGCCGCACGGTGCCCGAAGCAGAAGCAGTTCGCAAGTGCCGGTCAGCTGGCTCCTGAGATTTTCGTGTTCGAGTTTCAGACCCGAAGTCTTCAATAAAGCCAAGTACCCCGTTGGGGAAACTTTTTTCTTGCTAGAGACCGATGTCAGAAAAAGTTAATAATTGTATTTCTTGTGGAAAGCAAATACCTCATAAGGACTTTCATTCTTACTGCATTCCTTGCCTAGGCCCTGATCACAACATTTCTGGTTGTCGGTTTTGTGCTAGATTTAACCAACGCACTATTAAGCATCTGTATGATTTTACTTTAAACTATTTTGGACGCCGGTTTAATTATCCAGAAATGTCGTCTGATAGCCATCCGACTACCGGCGTTCACAAAAAATGCAAAGAAAAGGAGAGAGAGAGAAACAACCGAGGTCCAAAACTGACGACGAAGCCTCTCCTAAGCCAGTTGCCAGTTCGCCGGTTCTCAGTGAGACGCTTTCGCAGCCCCTGACGCCCACTATTTTAGAGTCGCAGGCCGCTACTGACTCCCACATGGAGTCGGCTTTGCCGCTGGAAACTCAAGGTATTGGAGCCTCGGACACTATTCCCTCAGATGGGTCCGGAGCCGCTTAACAGGCACCAGCTTCTGAGGCTGTATTCAGACCTAAACATCTTTACATTAAACCGGCTTCAGCTTCAAAGGCAGACTAAAGCACCTTCTAAAGCAAAGAAACTCAAGAGCCACGTGGACAGGCCTCTATGCCCAAAAAACATATGCTCAAAATGGCCGAAGACTTGATTACCTTGATCAGGGGTTCCCATCCCCCTCCTGATAAGAGGCCTAGGCAAGAGACTGACTATGAATCTTCAGATCAGGTTTCTATTTCTTCTGATCAGGAATATTCTCTTCCCCCCTATGAGGATTCTGATGCTAAAGAATCTATACCTTCAGATTCTCCTCCAGAGGACTATTCTTTTGGGGAAACCTTGCATGCCATGAAGGAGCATTTCCACTGGGAGAGCCAAGATTTTTCAGAATCTAAAAAGAGGCTCAGGGATTTTCTTTAACTACCTCAGCACAGGCCTCTAGCTATTCCTCCTGTGTTAGACATTGTAGATGATGTTTTTTCGGAGTGTAGTGTGACCCCTGACTCCTTACCTCCAACTCCTGTTAAGCCTGACAGATATTACAGGGTTCCTGACTCTCATAAATTACTTTTTAAAAACCCTGCTGCTGACCCAGAAACTATTTCACAGGGTACCAAAGGAGTTAAGGCGTCCGCTGCAAAAAACCCTACCCCCTCTAACTGGGATTCTAGGGCACTGGATAGATGGGGATAAAGGTTTACACATCTGCTACCTTGGCTATAAGGGCCTTAAACTGTCAGTTTCATATGCTCAAATATCAGCAACATGGCATTGCTTAAACAGAAAATGTTAAACTCTGAATGCGCAAAAAACAAGGAAATGCAGGATTTATTGCATGCAGCTGAAGAAGTTGGAAAGCATACTTACAATGTGATTTTGATTCTTTGGAGGCCTCCTGCAGGGCCGCAATTACGGGTCCTGTAATTAGGAGGCATGCTTGGTTAAAGGAACAAAATCTGCTTGATCATGTCAAAGTTAAATTATTAGATGCACCTTTACAACATGATACTTTGGTATTAAGGTAGAAGAGGTGTTAAAGAAAATGGAGGACAAAGCTAAATCTATGCAAACTGTCAAAGATTTTTTTACAAGTACAGCCACCTAGGTTTAGTTCACACTGGCCTGCAAGGAATTGGTCCTTTCCTGTGTCAGACAGACCTCAAAGGGGCAGTTCCAGACGCCCTAGAGGCAGATTCCAGGCGCAAGGTTCATACAGGTCAAAGCAATGGGGTGCGTCTACCTCCAAAGTTGGAGAAGACAAATCACAACCATACAGGAAACAGTCCCAATGACTTTCCCCTGCCGGCACCAAGCACTTATGTCCTGGCAGCACCCTTGGGGGGAAACTAGCACTTTTTTCTCAAAATTGGCGCATTATAACCCACGACAAGTGGGTTCTAAATATAGTGTCACAAGGCTACAAGTTCCATTTCCATACCCTGCCAAACGGCTGGCCAGATCAGCCAAAAAATCAATGGGCAGAGGTGCAAAAACAAGTCTCATCCCTCATGGACATGGGGGCCACTCAAGTACCAAAGCAAGAGCAGGGACAAGGATTTTACACAAGACTGTTCTTGGTACCCAGAAAGGACAAGGCCTGGAGACCAATACTGGACCTATCTATTCTGAACACATTCCTGGATATATCAAAGTTCAAAATGTTAACATTGCAACAGCTTCTGCCCATGCTGGGCAAGAATGCTTGGCTTGTGACTTTAGACCTAAAAGAGGCATACCTGCATGTCCCAATCAGACAATCATGCAGAAGATACCTCAGATTTAAGGATGGCTCAATGCATTACCAATTCTCTGCACTGCCCTTTGGCTTATCTACTGCGCCCAGGGTCTTTACAAAGTGCCTGGTACCAGTAACTGCATTCTGCAGACAGAGGAATACAAATATATCCTTACTTGGACGACTGCCTAATTCAAGCAGAGAACAAGGACATTCTTCTACAGCATCTGGCATTTGTGAAACGACTTCTAACATGCCTAGGGTGCACAGTCAACGAAAATAAATAAAAACTAGTACTCTCTCAAGAGATAATATTCCTGAGTGCAAGCTTAAATACAACTGCCCAGATGGCTTATCTCACGCCAGACAAACACAGGCAACTGACTACCTATTTCAAAATGTTGGCAACAAAGGCCCAGTTATCTGCAAGAAAAATTCTGCAGGCTTTGGGCTTCATGGCATCCTGCATTCTACTAATTCCATATGCAAGACTGCATATGAGGAAACTTCAATGGTACCTAAAAAGTGTTTGGACTCAACATTGCCACAGCCTGGAAACAATGATTACTGTCATTCCCTGCCTGCAACAGGAGTTTCGATGGTGGGCAAAGGCTTGTCACCAGAACAAGGGACAGCCATTCACATTACCCCCAGCCAGGCAGACACTAACAACGGATGCCTCAAATTATACCTGGGGGGCCCACATGGCAGGAAGATGCAGTCAGGGTGCATGGTCCTCAAACCAAATGCATCTACATATCAATCAAAAAAAGATGCTAGCTTTTCAAAATGCCCTGACAGCCTTCAAGGACCTACTTCCGGGACAACTACTGATAAAGACAGACACTGTCATGTGGTATATAAACAAGCTGGGGGGGCACACATTCTTACCCCCTTTGCTGACTAACCATGACTTTGTGGGACACATCATTGACTTACCAAGTACATCTGCAGGCACAATTCCTGCCAGGAAAGGAACACACTCTGGCAGACGAACTAAGCAGAAACCTCATGGATGCCCACGTGTGGCAGCTGGATCCACAAGTCTTCAGCATGATAACAAGGAAATGGGGATGCCCGGACATAGATCTCTTTGCCTCCCCTCACAACTACCAACTAAAAAGATTCTGCACAAGGACTTATGACAGACAAGCATTGAAAGTGGACGCCCTATCTTTCAGCTGGAAAAACCTATCCATATATGCCTTTCCTCCACTGCCTCTCTTCCCCAAGGTACTCCTAAAGGTCAGACAGGAGAAGCCAAAGATGATACTGATTGCCCCAGACTGACCCTGCCAGTACTGGGAACCAATCCTAAGGAACCTGGCTCAATGCCCAGCTTGGACCTTACCTCAAATACCTCATCTACTGTCCCAGCAAAGCAATCAGATCCTGCACAGCCAACTCAGTACTTTAAACCTGGCAGCATGGCGGATAATGTAGTCATACAAAATACACCTCTCAGTAAAGATGTGATAGATGTCATTTTGGAAGCCAGAAGGCCTAGTACTAGAAAATCTTATGCTGGAAAATGGAAGAGATTCTGTGCTTGGAACCAGCGCAAGGAACTGATACAGCCGTATCAAATATTCCTCAGATTTTGCAATACTTAACTGAGATGCTGGACAAAGGCCTATCTTTTTCATCAATTAAAATTCATGCCTCTGCCATTTCGGCTCATTACAATACAGAGCCACCAATCTTTTCTCATCCTTTATTAAAGCAGTACCTCAGAGGAGCCAAAAGCTTAAGGCCTCCAAGGAGATCACCAATACCTGCATGGGACCTCAACTGTGTCTTGGAAAAACTCACCCTGCCTCCTTTTGAGCCAGCTGCTACTGCTGATATAAAGTTTTTTATCTTGGAAAACAGCTCTGCTCCCAGCAATAACTTCCGCAAAATGGGTTTCAGAGCTACAGGCACTCATGGCTGTGGAACCTTTTATCATGTTTTATCCAGACAGGGTGTCTCTGAAGACAAACACAACATTTATGCCTAAGGTGGTGTCCAGTGTGGCTCTTAACGAAACTATTCATCTGCCAACTTTTTATCCAAATCCAGAGAACAAGGGGGGAGAGAATTCTGCATTATTTGGACGTACACAGACAGCTTAGATTCTACTTGGACAGAACCAAAGTTTTCAGGAAGACAGAGTGTCATATGCTGCAGGATCATCACAAGGAAAGGCTATCTCAAAGCAGACTATTTCAAAGTGGATAGGCCACTGCATTCTTTTCTGCTATTTACACCATGACAAGTCAGTGCCTAAGGGCATTAGGCCACCTTCAACCAGAGCTGCAGCTACTTCAGCAGCCTTTCTTAGGGGAGTACCAACCAAAGACATATTAGAGGCTGCTACTTGGAGTTCAGTGCACACCTTCACAAAGCACTATCATCTGCCACTGTACTCTAAATCCAGGGCAGGCTTTGCCACTGCAGTTCTGCAGGTCCTCATAGCCACTCCTAATGCTGTTTAGCCCCAGCCTCCCAACCATAGCTTTGGGGACTCTACCCAAATGTAATGACTGCAACAGTGAAACACGAAGAACATAGTACAGTTGTGTACACTTACCATAAATGTAGATGTTCGAGTGTATTCACTGTTGCAGTCCAGGTTACCCACCCGCCATCCCCCTTTTTTCTGCTGGAACTTTTCTTTCCTTCTCTGATTTATACAACCTATGTGGTGTATTTGCTTGTAGATGAAGGTAAAGTTTATATTGGTGTATGTATTTATATATATATATATATATATATATATATATATATATATATATATACACAAATTTTGGCTACCCTTTTAGGGGGCACCTGACATCTGGGGCAAGAAAAACTGAAGAAAATGGTGTCGGCTGCTGCTTTTATACCCCTGACCGACCTGACATCAGGGAAGGGGGTGACAGCAGCTGACGCAGGACCCAATACTTTGGAATTCAGGCCGACTGAGGGCAACCTGCCAGCAGGATTACCCAAATGTAATGACTGCAACAGTGAATACACTCTATCTACATTTTTGGTAAGTGTACACAACTGTACTTTCCTGATAATCCTCTCAGCCCCTTTCACTACTCTCTGTTGGGATTGGTGCTCAGAAGCAGAGCAGCTTCTGTACCATGCTGCAAAGCTGTTTGTCATTATACTTTCGATGGTGCCCCTTTAGAAGGTTGAGAGAGCTGTTGATGGTAGGTTTGCTGCCCTCTACCTTCACAAGAAGTGAAGCAGCTGATGTCTTCTTAATGATGGCATTTGTGTTCGCTGACCATGTCAAGTCTTCTGCAATGTGCACCCCCAGAAATTTTGTGCTTTTTTACTCTCTCAATTGTTTCTTCATTGATTATGAGTGGAGTGCGCTCTCTGTTGTGCTTCCTGTAGCCCACAATTATTTCTTTGGTCTTGTTGACCTTTAGTGCAAGATTATTGCTATAACACCAACTTTTGAACTGATTCATCTCATCTCTGTAGGCTGCCTCATCATCATTCCTGATGAGGCCCACAACTGCCCTATCATCTGCAGATCTGTTGATATGGTTTGAGCAGTGCTTGGCAGTACAGTTGTTGGTTAGTATGGTGAAAAGCAGGGGGCTTAGGACACATCCCTGTGAGACTCCAGTGTTTAGGGTAATGCTGTCTGGTGTATTCTTGCCTACACACATTTTCTGGGGTCTATATATACGAAAGTCCAGAATCCAGTTGCACAGTGGAATGCTGATGAACAATTGAACAAGCTTTTTGATCAGATTTTGTGGGATGGCTATATTGAAAGCTGAACTGAAGTTGATGAAAAGTAGCCTCACATAGCTATTCTTGTACTCCAGATGGTCCAGCAGTAAGTGGAGTGCCAAAGAAATAGCATCTCCTGTGGAGCGATTGGGTCTGTGTGCAAACTGGAGTGGATCAAAGTCTGCAGGTAGTTTGGATGTTACATCTTTGACCAGTCACTCAAAGCTTTTCATCACAGTGGAAGTGAGAGCTACGGGATGATAGTCATTTAGGCTAGCAGGTTGTGACTTCTTTGGCAGTGGTATAATGTTTGTACACTTGAAACATTTGGGCACAATGGCTTGACTCAATGAGTTGTTGAAGATGTCTGTGAATACATTTGTTAGTTGGTTCGCACAGTCTCTGAGCACTCTTCCAAGAATGTTATCAGCTCTAGCTGCTTTCCTGAGGTTAACTCTTCGTAGAGTCCTTATGAAATCAGCAGGGTAGAGGCTGAGCTCTTCCTCGCTCTGGTTGTTGGTGATTTTCTCTGCTGCTGTCTTGTTCCCTTCCTCAAACCTACTAAAGTAGATGTTGAGCTTGTTTAGGAATTCTGTATCCTCATCACACTGTGAAGATGGGGACCTGTAATCTGTGATGGACTGGATGACTGCCACAGGCACCTGGGGGTCCTTTTGTTTGGAGAAGTGGCTCATGATCATTTGACCACATTTGCATTTGGCCTCCCTCACCTCTTTGTTTAATTGAGATCTGGCCAGTCTGAGAGCCTCTTTATCATCAGATTTGAATGCCGCATTCCTTACTTTCAGGAGCTATTAAAGGCCTAGGTTGCTTTCTCACAGCCGGGTTTGGAGCATACACTTGTCCTTTCACTTAACATTTCCAGTTGTGGAATACTAGTCCAGTTGCTTGTGTGTGCTTTCATAAAATTAATAGTCTTCTCTATCCAGCTTCTCTGGTACAGCAGAAAATGTCAGGTTTTCCCTATGTGCTCTGTCCTCTAAAGCTGTTAATTTTGAAACATTTCTTCTTGGGCAGTCTCATATTCATCCAGCCTTTTCTTCATTTTGATCTCAGAGTTTTGCAGTTTTATCACCTTATTTGAATAGCTGTTTTAAAGCCTCTTCCATTTTCTCCAGCCTTTTATTGTTTGAGTTGATATACTGCATCAGTGTTTCATTTATTTTAATGAGGTCTGTGTAAAATTGCCTTATACTTTCCTCAAGGTTATTGGAAGTCCTGTCTAGAGCTTGCACTGCTTTCTGCTGAACAGCTGCAGTACTTTTCCCAGTCAGTGTTTGTCACCTTTTGTAGCTGATTTTCCTTATCATCCTATTTCTTTTTTCTTTGCTTCCGGTCAGTGCACTTACTAGCCAGTTAGTAAAATTTAACCAGAAATTTCGGTCTCCTGGCTTTTTCTGCTAAGTTTCTGTTTTCACACTGGGCGAGCTAGAATTAAGCCATTACTCAATGTGCAGTTATCTTGAACGTCCTCCCAGTGTTGATGGTCTTTTTCCTGTTTGTCTACCAACACCACACTGTGGTTCAAGTCTGAGGTACTCCTGTTTTTTCTAGTCTGGTGTGCTTTTTTTCTGTTTCTCAAGCAGTTTCCTTTGGAACATTGGCAAGAGTTTCACTGGCAAAGTCTTCTCTTAGAGCTTTGTCAGAAGAATAAGAAGCAGAGTCTTTTTCTGTTTGCTGCCTCACTTTTTATTGGATAAAATTTATTTCCTCCTTAGCCTCTTCTGCATCCAAAAATGTATTTGATCCTCCCAGGAAAAATATTCTGAAGACACTGAATAAAGCAGCTTGAATCTGTCACCTGCCTCTTGACATTCCCTGATTGCTGGGATAAATGCTTCTCTTCTGCCTGCTATACAGTGAACAGTCATTTTCCACAGACACACTGCTGCCTCCAGTTTAGTACTTTTCTTTACTCCCACAGTTTTGTCAGGGTCAAAACTCTTCTGATGTAATTGCATTTATACTAGTACAGATCTTGGTTGTTTTTCTTTTGGCTAGGTTTGGAGCATACACTTGGGGTGCCCTTTAAGTTAACAATTCTGATCTGGAATACCAGCTTATTTGCTTAGCTGTACTTTCATAAAATTAATCCAGTCTGTTCCTTCTAGTTTCTCTGGTAAAACAGAAAATTTGAAGTTTTACTCTCTATGCCCAGTCTTTTAACTCTGCCAATTTTTGAAACTGCTGCTCTTGAGAATGTCTCCTATGTAGCAAGCCTTTTCTTCATTTCAACTTCTGATTTTTTCAGTTTTGTCAGTTCATCTGATTAGCTAGTTAAAGCTTCTATTTTTCCCATTTTTATTTGAGTTGATACACTCCTTCGTGTTTCATTTATTTTAATTATTTCTGAGTACTTTTGATGTATTTTCACCGCTAAATTACTGGAAGCCAGCTTTTGTACCGCTGAAGCTTGAACTGCTTTTTGTTAAACAGCTACAGGATTATTCCCAGACAGTGTTCTCCCTCTTCCCCCTTCTGGTTGGCATTCTTTGAGGTTCTCTAAATTTCTTCTTTGGTGGCATCCAGGCAGTGTACTTTCTAGCCAGTAACTGGATTTTACCCAAAACGACAGTTTCACTGGCCCCTTTTTTTTTCTACGTTCCTGACTGGTTTCACACTGGGAAAGGTTGAACTGTTGATCACTGTGCAGCCATCTTTGATCCATGACCTGCTTCTGTATTGGTCCCTGTTGCTATTATTTTTGCTTTGTCTCTTTCTGTACAACTTATGTTCATAATTTATTTTACACCACCCCATTGCTAAAATGGTTCCTGATATTGCAAACTATTGCAAGCATGAGGAGCTTAGTTTCAGTCATCTGTGTTTCTAGGCCACTGTATTCTGGAGAAATATCCCATAGCTGTGCTGCTGGTTGTTGTATTGCAGGGACTTCACTCTGTGGAGTCCATCCCTAAGCCTACAGTGAAGTTGGGTAGTAAAGTAGTACATTGGAACCTAACCTGAACAAGTAGGGCCACCACTGTCTTTTCCTATTGGGTATCCATTTCCTAGGAGAAATGAACAGGCTTGTAAATACTCTGTCGTTAGAAACAGCTATAGCTCTTTCTGGAGCTTTGCTGCTTCAAGTGCATTTAGACAATTTTGCAGAAGTCCGTTTTGCAGTCAGGGTGTTAGTCTTCTGCATCTTTTGTTTCTTTCAGCAAAGTATTTGATAACATTCTTAGTGAAACACTGAAAAGGTTATGTGGTTTTCCTTGTTTTGCACTGACCCTTAATCTGGTGATCAAGTTTAGATAAAAAGGGCCAAGGCTACTGCTTATTGCCACTTAGGGGCCATTATAAGCCCAATTTTTGACCCTGTCAGTATTCCCCATATATGATGCCTGTTAAGCACTAGGTCCCCCAGCACTTTGTCAACACAGCTTTCTCCATCCGAGTGCTAGACTTTTCCAGTAAATTTGTTCACACAATGTACCTTTTTGTGGAGGCTTCAGAGTTCCTGATCACTGCCAGAAAGCAATCCCTTGCCCCTGCCATGGATCCGGCTGCTTCTATGGATATGCTAGGTAAAAAATATTGTATCTGGAGCTTTTCTCTCCGGGCCTCCGCTGAAAACTGTCACCTTGTGCCCAGTCAGACTAACCCGGAAAACAAATGGGAAATAAAATAAATAAAATAAAAATAAGCAGAAAGTTAAACACTATCTTTTCCCTGCCTCTGTTACCCAAGACAAGAAAGATTTATTGGGCATAGCGGAGTTTATTTCAGGCTCTTTACCATCCACATAACATTTCTACAGGTAAGTGAAAACGAAATGTTGTTTCTGAAGATTCCCAGTGTGACGAACAAGGAATAGAATTGGAGGGAACAAATTCAGATATCCTTCCTTGATCTCTGTTGCAGTATAGTTTGTACTCTTAAAGGAGGTATGTTTAAATGAGTGTCATGCTCACAGTGTAGGTTTATCATTGACACTGTCAAATATGACTGATTACAAATCCCAAATTTATTTCCTGTAATGGGATGCATAGTTTTGGAACAAAGGTGGTGGTGTATAATGAAGTGTTTAACGTGTTCATTTTATATTGCTAATATAGAATGCACATTACAGTCAATCAATGAACATATACATGCAATTAAAACAAGTGCTTTCAGTAAACATGCTGGGTTGTGTTCCAATTTTAAGAAAATTGTTTTTCATCCTGGAGAATGTTCCTCTGTTCAAGAGGTGGCTGTTTGGAGGAAAGATTCAATTATAAGGAGCTATATTTCCAGCACCTGGCTTAAACACATGTCAATCAACTGTGTATTGTATCTTAAAGCTGCTAAGTTGTAATATTTTGATTTTTATGATATTTTATTTTATGAAATTGGGTATTGTAAATATTTTTGTATTTTATATTTTGACATTTTTTTTAAAAATTAGATATTTGTATGATTTTTTAGCTATTGATTTGGTTATATGACATCAGTTGGTTTGTGTATTAAGTAATGAAGATGGGTATTATTTCAGTTCTGATGAAGTTCTCATACTGACAAGAATGAAAGCACTTAACTTTTAATAAAGAAACTTTGACTCCTGACTAGATTTTCCCACAGTGTTTTTGTTTGAGTGATTTTATGCTGTGTTAGTATCCTTGTGGTTATCCCGCCAAGGATAACAGTATGTCCAGCCAGTATACCAAAGCTTGGGTGCCCTCCTCTTACACTGTATGGTTGTATGACCTCAATCCAGTGGAACCAGACATATATAAGGGATGTATGAGCATGAAGTAAATTAGAAGTTTCTTGCTGCCAGCACTTTGGCAGGACTACCTTCTGCAGACTTCGTATTTATTGCTTCAACTTCTATCTGTCAACCATATGATTCATGCTTCTTTCTCAGCTGTTGGGTGGATAAGTATCCCATTGGTGACCCACTCTTCTGTTTTTTGTGCACGGGTTTTATACAATTCATCAGAGAGAGAGAGAAATGCAATTGTGAGAGGCAGATTTCTCTCCGATATCACCACACTAAGGTTTTGTCTGGGTGCGGAACATTTATAGGGATTGCTCTATCTGTCGGGCATTTGTAAATAAGACTGTGTAGTAGTTGTCTTTGAAAGTTTATTTGGAGGATCAGAGACTCAAACGCTCTTGCCCAAGGTAAGGTGGTATCTGAGTCCTCAGCTGCAGATGCCCTTTCGATGCCAAAAAAGAGGTCTGAGAAACTCTGGTTAGAGAATTGTACTGAGTTGGTCTCAGACTTGATAGTCTTGTCTTTGATACGACACAAAACCATCTGGCTGCTGCTGCTGTCTCTGTCTCAACACCAGTGGAGGCCGATATGGTAGAGGTATCTCATGTCCATCGGGGTGGAGCAGTTATCTGCTCTGGCCATGAAGGGGAACTGCAGGTTGTAATTTCAGAGGTATCAGATGGCATATCCCAAGTCTTAATTAAGGAGGAAGTTTCCATTTCCTTGACTGAGGTTTGCCAGGACTCGGGGATTCCTAGTTTGGTATGAGAGGATGTTGCGTGTGAAAAGAAGCAAAAGACCATATGTGGTTTCCCCTCAATTTACTGGGTATCCTCCACAGGAATGGCAGGATTTCACCCACGTCCTTTAGAGACTGTGTCTTTTAAGCAGCCTTATTTCCTGCTTATGCTGTTTTTCTGCTTTATTCTCCCCTGAAATTACAAAGATGGAAATCCAAGGAAGAAGAGTAATCAGATTTTGATGGAAATGATACCTTGGCTTATTTCCCCCGAATTCATGCTACTGTGACCTATGCCGTGGGTGATGAAGATATTTTGGAAGAGCTCTCTTTTGGGGGCACTACTGTCAAGGTGATGCACTATTTTCAGTGGGAATCTTCTAAGCTGTTTGATTACACGGAAATGGGTGTGTTTTAAGGCTTTGGCCATTCCTCCTGTTTTGGAAGCTTTGTTGAATACTTTTTCTCACTGCTTCCTTAAATCCTGAGTCGCAACCTCTTGCGCCTAAGAAACCGCAGTGATTCTACAAGTTGCTGGGCCTTATACAGGAATCCTAATTCTGAGGGATAAGAAACTAAGAGTAATGCTACTCAATGCCAGAAGTCTAAACCTCAAGATGCACGCACTCTAAACTCTCCTTAGCATGGAGAACATCGATATCTGTGCAGTAACAGAAACCAGGTTCAAGGCTCCCGAGAGCACCCCAGCACTACCAGGTTATACCTCATACCATGCTTTTCAGCCCCAAAACTTGGACCGAAACACAAAAGGAGGGGGAGTATCAATATTCGTCAAGGATACCCACACCTCCAGGTTGGTGGCACAGCACGAAGCATCAGAGACTATCCATGTGCAACTAACAGTGGGTAAAACTGCCTTCCAGTTTATAACCTGCTACAGACCACCCTCCCAAACCCAGGAACCCCACTCGGCCTTCCTGAGAACACTGGAAAATATGAAGGTCTCTCCAAAACACCATTATATTGGCGACTTCAACTACCCAAACATAGACTGGGAGCATTACTCTAGCTCCAACACCCTAGCCTAAAGGTTCCTAGAATTTATAAACTCAAATGCTATGGAACAACTTGTTACCACTCCCACAAGAGGGGAAAACATACTGGACCTGATCATCACCAACATGGGGACTGTATGCTCCAGACTAGAAGTGTATCCCTCACTGGAAAGATCAGACCATAAACTAATCTCACTGGATATTCACATCCCGACCCCACCCCCTGCCCAGAAAACCACAGTGAAAAACTTCTCTAAAGCAAATTTCACACTTCTCAAAACCGAGGTGGAATCCTTCAAAGCCCCCGAGCCTGTGGAAAATACGGCCCAGACTGCAGAATCCTTTATAAGCGCATTCTATAAACACCTTCAGGAATGCATAGATCATGCAATCCCAAATAAAACCAAGACACAATCCTCCAAAGGCAGACATCCTGTCTGGTGGACCCCAGCCATAAACAAACTATACAATAGAAGGAGGAAGCTACTGCATGATAGAGCAAAATCCCAAAAAGGGAAGGCATCTCTGATCAGTATTAGCAAAAACTACGGGCACTCATAAAATCGTCCAAGGCCAGCTTCGAGAGAAAAATTGCACAGGACACTAAGGATAATCACAAGGCTTTCTTTAGTTATGTTAGGAACCTGGGTGGGAATTCCCAGATATGCTCAGAATTAGTCCAAAATGACAAAAAAATACATCGAACCCACAGACAATTCCCTCCCTCCCCACCGAAAGGGCAAATATCTTTCCCAGCAGAGTGCTGCCCCCCTGACATCTCAGATGCTCAGGTAAGAGCCGCCCTCTCCAAAGCAAAAAACACAGCATCAATGGGACCAGACGGTGTCCCGGGCTGCGTCCTACATGAACTCCAAGAAGAGCTAAACCCAAACATAAAACTACTGTTCAATCTCAGCCTTACTACAAGATATGCACCCAAAGAGTGGTGTACAGCAACAGTCGTCCCTCTCCACAAAGGTGGTGCCTCAACGGATCCTGGAAACTATCGCCCCATAAGCCTGACTAGCTTGGTCTGCAAAGCTATGGAAAGGATCATCATGGACCTCATAAATAAAGATATTGGGGACCTACAGACACTAGATCCTACCCAGTTCGGCTTTGTTAAGGGCAGATCCTGCCTCTTAAACCTGGTCGATTTCTTTGAAACAGTCACCAAGGCCATTGAGGGGAAGGTGGTCCACACAGCCTACCTGGACCTCGCAAAAGCCTTCGATACAATACCCCACTCGGGCATTATAGATAAGCTCAGCAGCTGAAATATAAACTCCTATGTCACTAGATGGGTTGCAAACTGGCTCAAGGACAGACAGAACCCACATGGCTAGAATTGCTGGAGCCATGTCAGACTCCAAACCAGTTACAAGTGGCGTCCCACAAGGCTCAGTCCTTGGACCTCTCTTGTTCTGTATATATTTCTCGGAGATACAGGCCAACACAGAAGGACTGTGGCTGACCAAGTTCGCAGATGACTGCAAACTGGGCGCCGTAATCGACTCTCCAGCCGACACAAGCATCCTCCAAAAGGGCCTCATAGAAACAGACAACTGGTGCCAGAGCCATGGCCTCAAGCTAAATGCCAGGAAAGTGTATAGTCATTCCCTTTGGCAAAAACAAAGTGCCCACAAATTACCACATAGGCGGTAATCCATTAAGTACAGAAGAAGTAATTAGGGACCTGGGTACCCAAGTTGATAGCAATCTCTCATTTGACAACTACGTGGCCAAAGTGGTTAGAAAAACATTTTATATAGACCACCTAATCATGAAGGGATTCATATCTAGATCAGGGGAGGACATCGTGCCTCTTTACTCATCCCTCATCAGGCCCATAATTGAGTACAATGCCCTTTTGGGATATACCTTACCAGACACCTGCAGCAACTGGAAAGACCCCAAACGTACCTCACCAAGAGGATCAAAGGGCTCAAACAGATGCCATATGCTGCCCGGTTAAAGAAACTCCAGCTCTACTCAGTGGCATACCGCCTGCTCAGAGGCGATCTGTGCCTGACGTATAAAGCCATGTCCAACCCGGAATTAATGGACATGCTGCACCTCAGAAAATCCAAATCCCATCAAGCTACGCGCTCGAGAGACTTGAACCTCAGCACTGAAATAAATAGGACATGCAGGAGGGACAGATTCATAACCCAGAGGCTCCCTTCACTCTGGAATAAAATCCCAGTCCAGGTTAGGCAGAGTCCCTCATTGAGAGCTGGATCAGTGAATGTAGAAAAAGCAGTCTGATCAGCAACCCATCAGTTGGGGAAGAATGGAAATTGGCAACACAGATGCATCATTATAGTGAGTACATAACTTTTGTTTTCTTTTTAGGGCAAAACCTTGAGTGCTGCTGTTTCCAGCCATACTAATTCTAATTGGCTATCCAATGTTCTGTTATTTTTTTATTTCCGTAGTAAGCAGCTTCTAACTCCAGTTAGAGCTTTCTACTAGAGCTGCTGCTTCCCCAGAAGATTTCTTCAAGGGTCTGGATTCTATATCTATTCCTGAAGCAACTATATGGTCTTCTAATTCACACCTTCACAAAATATTTATAGGATTGTTTTCCCTGGAATAAGAGCAGGTTTTGCTAGATCAGTGTTGCTAGGTCTTTTGGACCATAATCCTGTTCAGGCTTCCTTTTCCTTATCTTCTTAGACAGCTTTGGCAATCTCCAGTCAGTTAATACTGCAACAGTGGTCAAGGAAGGACATAGCACAGTTGTGCAGGAATGCTTGACTCCGCACTCCCTCCTTCCTCCTCCTTTCCTCCTCTTTTTTGTTGGGCCTAGGTAGGTTCCTTATTTTTTCACTTTTTGTTTTTTACTCATACATATATAAATTGTTACCACTACTTCAGTTCCATGTCTAAGGCAAGAAAATCTTGATGTACTTCACAGCGGTATATCCCCTACGTATCTCTGGCTCCATAGGGCTGAGGTCCAACATCAGATGTATGGTGCAGGAGGATGGTTCCCAGGCTTTAGTATACTAACCAAATGTACTGATATCCTTGGAAGGTTATCCCATCAGTTATTTCCTGCAGCAGTAACCTTTTGGACATCTGCTATTATGGTAAGTTCTTACACAACTGTATTTTATTTCTCCTTTGGCAAATCATTCTGATTCTGAGAAGAGTATTTTTCTAATTTTTCTCTGAAAATTTTTCCTTTTCTGAAACGGTCTCTAGAATGAAATATTTTCAGTTAAAATACAATGACTTTTCTGTTTCTTTAAAAATATTATGATTTATTACAGCTAGAATTTCACCCTACTGCAGTTTCTCCTGTTTTACCAGCTTTGGAGGGTGTTATTGCAGCCAATCCTTTAACCCCTAAGAAGGCAGATAGCCTCCATAAGGTTCCCTACTCTTACAAATATTTAATGTGAAGTTGTTAAATCTTGCCATTTATTCTCTCTGATGGGTTTGGAGCCGATCCTCAGCTCCGACACGGCCAATAGCAAACCTCGAGGTTTGCCAGTACCTCAAGAACAAGCCCCTTATCCCATGATGCACTGTTGGAATTACCCCAGATCTAGTTTGCCATGGCACAGATATCGGTGTTCCAGATAGCTTGGACCAATATTATTCGATAGATTCATCTATTTGCAAGTTTAAAAACTTTTATCTTGACTTCCTTGTTTGGATAGTTTATGTTGGCTTGTTTTTTTCTATAGTGCTGGCCTAGTAGTTGGCCTTGTATTTAACCACATTCTTAGGAGTACTTTGCAAGATAATTTCTTGAGTGTGTTTCAGTTGTTTAAATTTATAATAGAGATGTCTGATGAGCAAGAGAAGCCACATCCTAAATCTGGCTTCAAAAAATGTCCAGATTGTGGACAAAAAATGTCAGTCACTGACTGGCATGTTCAGTGTGTTTATTGTCTGGGGGCATTACACCTCCAAGACTCTTGTAGCATCTGTCACTCCTTCTCTTCCAGGGTACTTTTAGAGACGAGGAGGAAATTGGTGGATAGTGGTTTACTTCAGCACCCTTTCTGGGAAGCACTGGGTGACCAGGATGGTGCTAGTAGATCCTCAGTCATCCAAGTCTTCAGGTGACTCAAAAGCATCGAAAAAGGCTGAAAATGGAGGGTGTAGGGTCATTGGTTCCACTGTCCTCGGAACCAAGTGTCTCTTCTGTTCGGAGCCAGCTCACAGCTTTGGAGCCGGTTTCTGAGATTCTTTATCTCCTCTGCTCCAATCAGCATCCTCTGTGCACTCCTCGAAGTCTTCTGTCAGCCTGTCAGATATGGATATGGACCGGTTGGTGCAGAAGTTTTTACGGACACCAGGCCTTGCCAAATTGTCTGCTCCGACGCCTTCGTCGGAGCTGAAGACCATTAACCCGGACTTGACTACTTCTCCTCCGAGCTGTACTGGACTTGCGGAGCCCGACCTGATGGTTGTTGAGCTTATGGAGCCGAGACCTGCTCTGGTGTTATCGGTTCCATCTACTCGGACGTCCTCCGTGCTGACCAGGGACTCTAGAAGCCGACACTCTCCTGTCGGGTCCGGAGAGGATACTCGTACCGATTTGTCTGTGCCGACTCTTCCTCTTGGGGCTTTGAATCGGATGATCTCAGCTCCTACCTCGGGCTCTGAGCCCATGGCCTCGGTGCAGGAGGATCGGACGGTCCCTTCGGATCCGTTTATCCCTTCTCGTCGGAGCCATGGTGCGTTCGATGCCACAAGGAGAGTCCTGTCTCCAAAGACATCATCAGCATCAGGTCTGGCTTCCTCCTCCCCTCAAGCACCTGTGTCCGCTTCTGCTTCTACCGGTCTACCCAAGCATAGAGACCCTAAGCCTCAAGTAGCCCCACAGGGTGCCCCCTGCTCTTCTGAGACCTCCCCTGATCCCTCCCACTGAGGAGGTACCCAGGAAGAGACTGTGCGAGAGGAGGCATTTGGACTCCCCACTGGAGTCTGACATCTGACACTGACTTGGATGAGTCAGAAGGGTCCCCTCGATCCCCCTCTGAGGATATCTCCTTTGCGGAGATATTGGAGATCCTTAATCAGAGGGGCGGTTGGCAGTCCAAAAGCCCTACTGAAGACTAGTCAGTGCTCTTGAAGGCTTCCGTGTCTCAACCTTCCACTTCTTGGGTGTCTCCGCCTTACGATGAGCTCATGGAGCTGATATCTTGTAAGGCGTGGGAGTCTCTGGAGGCCATGGAACCTGTTCCTCGGATGCCAAATAAGTTCATCTCTGCCCCGGTGGACAAAGCCTTTTTGACTAAGGGAGTGCCTGTTGATGCTATGGTGGTGGCGGCAGCCACCAAAAAGGAAACGTCCGAGATGTCCTCATCTATCCATCCTCCTAACAGAGATTCTAGGATCATGGATAGATATGGGAAATGCATATTTAGTTCAGCGACCTTTTCCCTTCGATCACTGAACTATTTAACCCATTTTACAAGACTACAAAGAGATCTCCTGAAAGAGCTAGGAGATGCTCTCCAGGGTGCGGTAGCTGCAGGGGTTGCCAACAAAGTTAACACACAGCTCGCTACCCTAAACTCGATTGTGAACTCGTCCATGCGTGTCGTATCTTACGCAACTGATGGTTCGAGTAGAGCCGCTAGTTCAGGCATTACCCTGCGTAGATAAGCCTGGATGCATCTCTGTTCCTTTGTGGAACCTTTCAAGTCTTCCTTTATCAACACCCGATTTGATGGCTCATCCCTGTTTGGGCCCAAGGTAAAGTAAACTCTAACCAGGTGTGAGGAGGAAGGCAAGACTTTGTCTGCCGTTGGAGTCCGTTTTTCTACCCCTACTCGGCCCTATCCCAAGGGCCCTAAGAGCGGAAAGATGTGGCCCCGAAAAGCACAGGGAGCCTTTCAGGATACACGTGGAGAACCCCCCTCTAGAGGCAGAGGAGGGGCTTATAATGGAAGATGCTGCCCGTGCGGCAGGGGAGGGGGGTCCGCAACAGCAGGGTGAAAGAGGCCAGGTCTCTGGTAAGTCCTACCAGCGCTCCTGAAAGGAGACCCGGCTGTCCGGCTCTGGAGGCAGTCTGGGGTCGCTTATCTTTGTACCCAGAAGCCTGGCTAAGCATAACGTCCGATACCTGGGTACAAAGCATCATTTCCAGAGGGTATTTCATACCGTTCTCTTCCCCTCTCACTCCTGTAAACAGAATCCCGGATGTTCCACCCAGTCTCTGGGAACAAGCAACTATAGAGGTCCGCAAGTTGCTAGAAAAGTGTCATCCAGTCAGTCCCAGCAGACCAAATTGAATTCGGAACTTACTCTAGATTCTTTTTGGTTCCAAAGAAAACAGGGGACTGGAGACCTATCTTGGACCTCAGCAGCCTCAACCAATTTGTAAAAAAAGAGAAGTTCCGAATGGTCATGCTTCAGGCCATTCTTCTCTTTCTAGGGAAAGGCAATTGGATGTGCTCCATTGATCTCAGGGACGCGTACTACCACATAAAGATGGACAGATGCTCCAGAGATCACCTGCGTTTCCAGCTGGGAGCCAGTCACTACCAGTTTCGAGCCCTGCCCTTTGGTCTCACTGCAGCCCCCAGAGTGTTCACCAAATGCATGGCAGTTGTCACTGCTCACCTGAGCCATCTAGGATTACAGGTGTTTCCATATCTAGATGATTGGCTCCTCACCGCTACCACCAGGCATCAGTTGATTCAGGCAACACAATGTACTCTGACACTCTGCCACCAATTAGGCTTTACAGTCAACTTCGAAAAATCTGCTTTGTTGTTATCGCAGCATACTGTCTTTATAGGAGCAGAGTTAGATACCTCAACCACCACTCTACGTCTTCCAGTTGAAAGGGTCTCACTTTGCCAACATGTCAACTCATTGGTGTCAAAGAACAGAGCTACAGCTGCAGAGGTCTTGAAGGTACTAGGTTTGATGGCGGCAGCAATTCTAGCCATTCCACTTGCAAGGATGCATATGCGAATACTTCAATGGCTCCTATTCGCTCAATGGCCTTACCAGAAATTGCCACTGAATCATATGATTCTCATCATAATCTCTTGCAAGAGACACCTTCGGTGGTGGTTGAGTCTCTTCATGTCACAATAGGAAGACCCTTTGTGCCCCCCCCCCCCACACACACAGTAGCCACTGTTACCATTGACGCTTCCCTGATAGGGTGGGGGGGCATTTTCAGGGAAAGACTGTCCAAGGCACATGGACGGATCAAGAGTCACATCTGCATCAATGTTCTGGAGTTGAGAACAGTATTTGTGGCATTGCAGTACTTTCCAGGACTCTCTTCCACTAGGGACAATTGCAATTCAGACAGGCAACATGTCAGTCATGTAGTACTTGAACAAACAGGGCAGAACCAAGTCTTATCCCCTTTGTCGAGAAGCCCTCTGGGTATGGCAATGGGCTGTATCATCCCAGCATTTTCTGTTAGCAATGCACATCCCGGGGAAATCCAACGTGATAGCAGAGAAGCTGAGTGGTCTCTCAACCAACACGTTGCAGACATGATTTTCAACAAATGGGGCCAGCCTTGCTGCAACCTCTTTGCCAGTCACAGCAATACCAAATGCAGAAGCTACTTTGCCCTAATACCACCTCCGGGACATCCCCCGAGAGATGCACTCATACACGATTGGCCTCCGGGTCTCCTATATGCATTCCCACCAATTCCATTGATACCCAGGTTTTTACAGAAAGCAAAATCGCTGGGAAGGACTGTTGTCCTTATAGCCCCCCATTGGCCTCGACGGATTTGGTTCCCTTTTTTTCACCATCATCTGCTGGAGGATCCATGGATCCTGGACATAGTTCCAGACCTCCTGACACACCCGTCAGGGGACCTCCATCCTTCATTGCAGTCCCTAAAGCTGACTGCTTGGCTGATCCACTTCCCGAAATAGCCAGGCTTCATTTACTCTCGGATAACACAAGACAAATTCTATTGTCTTCTCATAAGCCATCCACCAGAAAACTATATCGCAGTAAGTGGAAAAGGTTCTCCATTTGGGCCAGTATACAAAACAATTGACCCTTTTCAAGCTCCTTTGCCGTCCATTTTAGAGTTTTTGACAATGGTTTTTAAGGAAGGAGCAGCAGCTGCCACAGTTCGGGCTCAGTTAGCCGCCATATCTAATTTCCACCTTGGATTGGATGGATTAAATATTTTGGCCCATAAGTTATCTAAGGTTTTTCTCAAAGATGTTTTTCACATGAGACCTCCTGTCAAAATCCCTTATTCTCCCTGGAATTTGAATTTTATGCCATCTCAAATAATACTTCCCCCCCCCCCCCCTTCGAACCAGCATCATCTTGTAATCTCAAATTTTTGTCCTGGAAAACTATTTTTCTAGTGGCCATTGCTTCTGCCTGCAGAGCGTCAGAACTTCAAGCATTATCTATCAGGCCTCCTTATATGATTTTCCATGCTGATAGTATCTCTCAGAACAAGCCCCTTCCTTTTTGCCTAAAGTCTGTTCTGAGTCTAATATCAGTCAGGTCATTGAGTTGCCAATCTTTTTTCCCCAACCATCCCAACAAATTGGAATATATGCTGCACAAACTTGATGTACACAGACAGCTCAGATTTTATCTAGATAGAACTAAGGATTTTAGAAAGTGAGATCAACTTTGTATCCTTTTCGGAGGCCAGAAAAGGTAGACCAGTGGCTAAAACAATCCTTTCAAAATGCTTATCGGATTGTATCTCATTGGTTCATGCAAATGCTAACATACCTTTGCCACACAAAGCAAAGGCTCATTCAACCAGAGCCGTTTCTACATCTTCTGCCTTTCAAGCTAAATTGCCCCTTGATAACATTTGTGCTGCAGCCACTTGGTCTAAGCCTCATACCTTTATCACTCATTACAAAGTAGATAAGGCTTCCAGGGACAGGTCTTCTTTTGGTTCTACGGTCCTGAAAAATGTACTCCCGTGAGCCACCCAGGATTGCGGGTGCTAGGGACGCTACCCATCAGTGAGAATAAATGGCAATATTTAACAACTTCACATGAAGAAGTTATGTACTCACCATAACGTTCCATGTGAGTTGTTTATCTCACCTTTATTCTCACGTTCCTCACTCCATCCCCCTCCTGGGTGACAGCTGACCTAGAGGCTAGTATCATCCTGGTTGTTCAATACTACTTCTTCCTTCTTGGGGAGTGCACCCCTTAAAGGGGTATATATACATGCAGCAAACAAGATCTGAGGTAATTCCAACAGTGCATCATGGGATAAGGGGCTTGGTCTCGAGCTACTGGCAAACCATGAGCTTTGCTATCAGCCATGTCGGAGCTGAGGATCAGCTCCGAACCCATCAGTGAGAATAAAGGTGTGATATACAACTCACATGGAACGCTATGGTGAGTACATAACTTCTTTTTTTCTAATCTCAGATCTGACCCTGCAATGGTTCTCTTGTCATGTCCTTCTGCAACAAAATACTTAGTAAATGCTAATCCTTCTACTTCTGCCAAGAATGAGAAAGCTTTTGCTAGCTTTGGGGAAAATGCATATTCTATTTCTGTTATTAGAATTCTTAATTGCCATGCTCACACATTAGTTTTTGCTTGTTTCTTTTGAGAATGTGAAGAACGTAGCTGCTTCATTTTCTTCATCCAGGGGTTAATCGTCTCTAAGTGCTCTTATTGCTTCTGTTTCTCATGTAACCAAACATTCTTTTAAGTGTTATTGTGACTCTTCTGATGGCTCTTCCAGAGCAGCAGCTACTGTGTGTGTGTGTCGCAAGGATGATTTGCATAGTAATGTTCTCAAAATTCACCTGAAGATGTAAAAGCTGAATTTTTTGAATTCTCCCCTTGATGGGGATGTTATATTGGACTGTTTCCTGTTGAGGTCTTGAAAAAATGTGATGAGAGATGAAAACTGATTCAAGGGATGACTCAGATTTTTTAGCCTTCCTTCACCAAATTTATTAGTTTCCATCCCTAATTTAGGATCCTTTTATGAAAAGTAAAACAAGGGCAGACCTTCAATAAAACAATGGCAAGGAGGGTGTAAAAAAATAAATAAAAGAGGAAGAGCCTCTTACAAACAAGGACAGTCCAACAGGTCAAAATGAATAGCTACAAAATGTAACCCCGCCACTCCACTCTAGCAAACCTTTAATTACTGAGAATCTGGTTCTCCAGTTTTCTTTTGCAATAGATAATTTCAAACTAATGGGTTCTGAGAAAGTTATCCATCTGGAATACAGATTTCAGTGGGAGTCCCTACCACTTTTCAGGGGATTCCTCCTCATCCACCAGATCAAATTTCATTTCTCCCTGTCATTCAGCATCTTTTGGCTAATGGGGATAGTAGAACCTGTCTCTGTCTTACATGTAAGTGATTTTTTGTTCAAGGATGTTTCTGATACTAAAGAAAGATGCTTCATGAAGACTAGTCCTTGATGTTTCCTTTCTCAGCTAGTTTGCGACTGGTCTTCAGAATCTCACTTCAGAACTTGTTACCTGTTGTACCCCATTTCAGTTTTTTTTTTTTTTTTTTTTTTGGCAGCTCTAGATTTAAAGGATGCACATCACATTCCAATAGACAAGATTTCAAATATTAAAATTTTCTACGTTTGTGTTGCATTTTTAATTCTTTGGGTAATTAACTGGTCCAATGATCACAAAGTGTCTAGCTCCAGTGATGGTCTATTGTTGACTACAATGCCTTCACTTGTTTTCCGTATTTAGATGACTTGCTTATCATTGCAGAGTCTCTTTCAAGTTGTTTTGTGTCTTTCTTGGGAAAGAGATCTCCTTCGTAGACTAGGTTTCTATGAGTGCATTCAAAAATCTGGTCTAATTCCATCTCACATAATAGTATTCCTGGAGTTTCTCCAGGATAAATCAGTTCCGAGAGTGTTTCTCCCACAGGGAAAAAGGAGATTTTTAGATCTGTTCCCAGGTTTTACCAGTTAGTTGAGGACTTCAGCAAGGTAATTTCTCAAGATTTTAGGATTCATGACATTTATGATTCTCATGTGGAGTCTGGTTAGAGGAATGTTGAGTAAGATTCACTGGTATCTGAAATCTGGATCCCAACATCAGCACCTCCCTACCTTTTTCAATTCCAGTTTTGGGATTTGTAAAAAAGGAACTGCTTTAGTGGAGAGAGCAGTTTTATCTGAATCCAGGTCACCCATTCTTCCTTCCATCTCCACTAAAATTTGTAACGGATGCCTCAGGCTTTGCTTGGGGTTGGGGCAAATGTGCAGGGTCTTTGGAAATAAAATCAAACACACACACTACCCAAAAGATGTTGATAGAAAATGCACTTAACTTTCTCAAATTATCCGAGATCTCCAGGACCTCTAAAATCACCGTGATGTGGTGCATAAATCATTGGTAGAGGGTGGAGTTCCAGATCCTACACCCTGTGCAGATTAGCCATGGGTAGCCTAGGATATTACAATTCAGCACAAACTCACTCTACAGTCTTCATAAATCAGAACAAAACATTGTGACAGACAAGCTGAGCCGGATCTTGACAGCCCCCCCCCCCCACATAAATTGGAGGCTCTTCCAGTATTTGATCTAGCTGTGAGGCAGACCTTGGATAGCTCTGTTCACCTCCATTCACAACAAGCAAATGGCAAAATTCTGCTCCAGAACTCCTTACAAGGGCCTGGAAAACCGATATTTATTTCCTTAGATGGAAATGTTCTTGTATGCCTTTTCACCCTTTCTACTGATACCCATTGTCGTTCTGAAGTTTTAGAAGGAGACTCTAAAGATTACTGTGGTCTGGAGAACTCTGATATCTTGACAGAACTAAAAACCTTCAGAAATTGTGATCAGTTATTCATCTGTTATGAAGGTAAGATAAAAGGACAGCCAGTGTCAAAGCAGATCATTTCAAAATTGATTTCTTATGCTATTTCCTTTTGTTCCCACCATAACAAGCCAATTTCAGGCAGGGTCAGTGATCATTTTATTAGGGCCTTGGCTTCTTCAGTGGCTTTTTCGAAAGGGGTGCATTCAAAGCATTCTAGAGGCAGTAACTTGGTCCTCTGTTGTACTTTCACAAAGCACTACACTCTAGATTCCTTTTCCAGATCTAGAGCAGGCTTTGCTGGGACCATTCTCCAGACGTTCTTGGACCTCCATCTTTCCTCCTTCCAAACTTTATAAACTTTGGTATTCTACACTTATAGCTTAGGCTACTGTACCAGTGATCTACTGATGAACATAGTTCAGTTATAGACTCTTATGGTAAGTTTACTTACATGTTCAATTAGTCATTACTGCAGTAGGCATTCCCTCCATCCTACTCATTTTATGTGATTTTCATTGTCCGAGTGAGGACAGTATACCTTGCATTGACCTGTTTCAGGGCTCTAGCCTCATTTCTTCAGTTGTCATGAAAGCTCTGAAGGGCATGGTGCCCAGACCACTGTTTTTGTCACTGCTGTGTTTGAGCTTCCAATGGTTTGAATGTGTGGAATATGCCCTTATGCTTTGGAAGATGGCCTGCTGATTTATCGTAGGTAGGTAGTAACCCATACAGCTTAGGTTACTGTAGCAGGTTACTGTAGCACTGAACTGTTTGTATGTGTTGTAGAATGAGATAAATTTTAGCTTTAAAAAAGGGGTCTTGGGTCTTCATATGGCTCCAACTAGAAAATCTTTTCCATTTGCTGATTCATTGATGTACAAGTAGTGTGTTTCTTTATCTCCTTGTAATACTTTGCTGCTCAACCTCAAAACAGCTACCTATAGCTTAGGCTATTGCAGCAGTGATCCATTTGAACATCTGCTGGTTACTTGACATAACTGTACTTTGCACATCGCAACATTTTTAACCTTACTGTTTAAGGGGATTGAGTCAACATTTGGAATTTGGAGTTACACTATTAATTTTCTATGAAACCCCTTCCCCTTGACAAGAGTGGTTGTGTTCCCCACCCCTACTAACTATATATATGGTAATTCCAAGATTCCTGTACCCCAAGAGATGTTACAGCCTATGATTTGGTGTACATGCATCACTCTCAAAATAAATGCCATTGTTCTGAGAATTGCAGTTAAGGCCATAGAATTACAGCTGGTATTCCAGCTGCACACCAGAGTTGAATCATAGATGGGAGTGTATTTGTACTTTATTTGCATGCATTTTTGGGACACCACTTTGGATGTTTGAGGATGTGAGACGCATAGTGCCTTTTACTTGTGCGTACATTGAGCACCACTACAGAAAATGCTCCAAAAATATAGGGACATAGACTTGTACCTGTGACCCTAGATTGATGAAAATTTGAAGAGCCTGTAGTTGCACAGGGAAAAAAAAGTTTGAACATTTAAAGATAAATAGAAACTTTGGACCAAAGCTTTAACCACATGAGATGTTTTCAAAAACTAAGGATGTTTTGGAAAAAAACTTGTATGGATTACATAGGTTTTTACTGCCAGCAATTTGGAAATGTGGTATCTTCCAGCCCTCTACCTTTGTGGCTGGACCTAAGTATATTGGGGATTACTGACTTCGCTAGTTCCTTGGGAGTGCACTGTTCTCCCTTTACATATGTCAATAGATATGTATTGCCTGGTAATTAATTCCAGCAGCTGACAGCATTTGGTGCTTGGGGGATGTTCTTCGTGTTTCACTGTTGCAGTCATCACATTTGGGTTATCTGCTTGCAGTAGCCCTCAGTCGGCCTGATTATCAAAGTCTTGGGTCCTGCATCAGTTGCGCTGTCATCTTCCATGACGTCAGGTAGTCAGGGGTATAAAGCATGCAGCCGATGCCATTACACCAGTCTTTCTTGCCGTGTGGTGCCTGAAGCAGAAGCAGTTCGCAAGTGCCGGTCGGCTGACTCCTGAAATTTTCGTTTTCAAGTTTCAGAACCAAAGTCTTCAAACTAAAGCTAAGTACCCCGTTGGGGAAACTTTTTCTTGCTCCTTACCAATGTCAGTAAAAGTTAATAATTGTATTACTTGTGGGAAGTAAATACCTCATAAAGATTTTCATTAACCAACGCACTATTAAGCGTCAGTATATTTTTTGCTTCTAAATACTTTGGCTCAAGATTTAACTATCCTGAAATGTCGTCTGTTAGCAATCCGACTAACAGAATTCAGAAAACAATGCAACGAAAAAGACAGACAGACCGTCTAGGTCCAGAACTGACTACAAAGCTTCTCTTAAGCCAATTGCCGGTTCGCCGGTACTCAGTGAAGCACTTTAACAGCCCCTGATGCCTGTTACTTTTGATTTGCAGGCCTCTACTGAGACCCATTCGGAGTCTGGTATGCCACAAGATTCTTCAAGTGTTGAACCCGCGGATGTCTCTCCCTTGGATGGGTCCGGAGCTGCTGAGCAGGCACCGGCTTCTGAGGGTGTTTTCAGGCCTAAAGATTTGTATATTAAACCGATGCCATCAAAAACAAGGCCAAAATCAACTTTTATGTCTTAAAAAAACGACGCATGAGCCATGTGTTCAGGCCCCTATGCCTAAAAAACAAATGATCAAAATGGCTGAGGATTTAATTACCTTGATTAGGGGTTCCCAACCCCCTCCTGCTAAGAGGCCAAGGCAAGGCACGGATTATGAATCTTCAGATCAGGTTTCCATTTCTTCAGACTCCTCTTTTGATTAGGAATTTTCTATTCCCCCTTATGAGGACACTGATGCAGAAGAATCCATCCCTTCTGCTTCTCCTCCTGAGGATTTTTCTTTTGGAGAAACTTTGCATACCTTAATGGAACATTTACATTGGGAGAGTCAGGATTTTTCAGTATCCAAAATGTATTTATTTATTTATTTATTTATTTATTTCAGTTTGATTACTGGGGAGGCCCACTGGGCTTGGGGGCCTGTTTTCAGTGGAGGCCCAGGGAGAAAAGCTCCAGCAGGAAACAGCAGTTTAATTACATAAAAAATTCAGAGACAGTTGTATTACAAATAACAGCAATAAAATAAATAAAATGTTAACAATTTCAATTGTTCAAGAGGAAATACTGGCTTATGGCATGAAATCAGGATTTACTAATTGGGTATCTATGCTGAGTGTATTAGAGGGTAGGTAGGTAAAAGAGGTTAGCCAGGAGAGAAGTGGGATAATTTAGAGGTATGGGCTGGAGAGTGCAATTGCATTTCCTGTTTAGGCAGAGGTAAGAATGAAGATGTTTTTTGAAGATGTTATGGTTGGTGTAGGACCTAAGTGTGTAGAGCAGGGCATTCCATTTTTGGCTAGGGTAAAGGATAAGAATAGTTGACCTGCAGGACACTTAGGTTTTTGTACGGTGATTAGGTTTTGGTGAGAAGATCTAAGTGATCTAAGGGGGGTATAAGGCTGTAGAATGTTAGAAAGAGCAGGGCAGTTTGTAGGGTGGAACAATGATTTGTGGGCTGTTATGATTTGGAGAAAGTCAAGGTGATTGGGGAGTTCAAGCCAGTTTAGGGAGTGGAGGGAGGTGGAGTGATGAGAGGAGGATTTGGCATTTGTGGCAAATCTAGAGATTTTGTTGTAGCATTGTTCCAGTTTGGAGGTAAGTGTGGAAGATAAATTAGTGAGGAGGGGAGCACCATACAGAAGGGAGAGAAGTAGGAAGGTAGAGGCAAGGGTAAGTCTGGTGTGAGGAGAGAGGAAGTGGTTGTTTCTATACAGTAAGCCAAGTTTTGTGTGTGTTTTTTTGATGTTTAGCTGGATATGGTCATTAAATTTTAGTTGGTCATCAATTATAACGCCGAGAAGCTTGGTGGAGGAGACAATCTCAGTGGTGGAGGTGTTGTGGCTGGTAATTAAAAATGAGTCCTTATCTAGAGAGGATGATTTAGACTGGGTGAAAAGGAGGATCTTACTTTTGTTTGCATTTAGGGCGAGATGATTTTGGAGCATCCAGTTTTCAGTGGTTGAGAAGGCACTCTGTGTTAGGGCTTTTAGTTCTGTTAGATTAGGGGCACAACAGATTAAAGTGGAATCGTCAGCATATTGCACAATTTTGGTATTGGGAATGGCTTTGTGGAAGTCATTAATAAAGATGTTGAATAATAATGGGCCGAGTATGGAACCTTGGTGTACTCCAGTGGGAGTAGAAAGGAAAGTAGAGGTAGCTTGGCCCCATTTCACAGCTTGGGACCTGTTTGAAAGGTAGCTGGAGAACCAAGAAAGGGTTTTTTGGCAGAGGTTGAGATTAGAGAGGTGGTTTAGAAGGTGGGAATGAGAGATGGTGTCAAAGGCTTTGGATAAATCTAGAACAGAGGAGACTATGTTACCGGAGTCACGTGCTGAGTTGACAGAGTGCAAGAAGGAAAGAAGGGCGGTGGTAGTACTGTGTCCAGGGCGGAAGCCGTGTTGGGTAGGAGAGAGTAGTTGGTGTTTGGTAAGGAATGGCAAGAGCTGCAGGTGGATACATTTTTCAAGAATTTTGGAGATAGGGGAGAGGATGGCTATGGGACGGAAGTTGGAGACAGTGCAATTTTTTCCACCCTTGTGGAAAGGCAGAATGAAGGCAGAGCGCCATAGTTTGGGTATGTAGGATTCAAGTAAAGACCTATTAATTAGGATGCTGACAGGTATGGCAATAGAGTCGGAAGATACTTTTAGGAAGGAGGATGAAATGCTGTCAGGGGCATTGGAACAAGGCTTTAGTTTTTGGAGAAGTTTCTTTGTTAGGTTGGTGGATACAAGTTTGAGTTCGAAAGAGGGGGCAAGAGATAAGGGAACTGAAGATTGAGCAGGGATGGGGGAGGGTTATTGTTGGTGAAAGTCTTGGTTAGCTCAGCGATAGAAGAGGTGAAAAACGAATTGAAAAGGGAGGCTATTTCAAGGTCAGATTTGCTGGTATCAGGGGAGGGGTTGTTTGTTGTACCTGGTCTAAGGAGGGAATTAATAGAATTCCAGAATTGTTTGGGATTTCTTGCATGGCTTTCTTGTAGTTTGATGTAGTAAGACTTTTTATCTCTAATGACTTGCTTTTTGACTAGGTTTCTCAACTGCTTATATTTAAGGAAGATTTCTGGTTGCTTATGTTTAAGGTGGGCTTTCCAGGTTTTAGCTCTGAAGCATTATCTTTTTTGTGTCATTAGTGAGCCAGGGGGAGCGATTTGTTTTGACTCTTTGTTCTAATAGGGGCTTGGGAGTTAAGGACAGTTAAGAATGTAGAATTGAAGTAGTCAACGGCTTCGTCTAATGGTAGTATTTTTAGGGGGTTCCAGTTGGTTAGCTTAAGAGAGTTAGAGAAGGAAGTAGGGTTAAAGTTAGATAGGTTACGAGTATGAATGTAGTGGTGAGAGTGAGGGGAGGAGGGAGTAGCTCGAATGGCGAAGGCAGGGAAATGGTGGTCTAATGGGTCAGGAGTGATGCCTGATTTTATAACTTTGTTTGGATGAGATACTAGGATCCAGTCGAGTATTGTGCCAGGGGGATTAGTTTTGTTGGGTCGAGTAATGGAATTAGTAAGTTGAGTGAACTTGAATAGGTTGATGGCTATAGTGGGATTGGCATTATTGATTTTTCCCCAGTCAATATTTACATCACCCCAAAATGAAGGTTTCCAGGTTAATATTGGAGGAGGTCCAGGAGAGGATGTCTTCTAGAGCATTGGTATTGTTACCAGGGGGAATATAAAGGCAAATGATGCAGATACTTTTATGGTTTATTTTTAGTAAACCAATAACAATTTAAGAGTTATTGAAAGAGGGGATGGGGTTAGGGTAGGGAGTAATGGACAGGAGGTTGGAGTAAAGTAGAGCAACGCCACCACCTCTTTTATTTGGTCGGTCAGATTGGAGACAATGAAATCCTGGAGGTAGGAATTCTGAGTCAGTAATGTGAGGTTTTAGCCATGTTTCAGTGATAGCAGCTATGTCAGGAGAATTGTGACTGAGCCAGGCATGGAAGAGGGTTAATTTATTTTTTAAGCTTTGGGCGTTAATAATGAGGAATTTGAGGTTTTTGTTAGAGATTTTGTTGTTGGAGTGTGGGAGATTAGTGGGAGAGAAATTAGGGCCTGGGTTGGGGTGAATGTCGCCAGATAAATAACAGTAAGGGGGATGGGGGTTGTTTTTTTTGGACTTGTAGTTTGTTTGAGAAGGGTGGTAAGGATTTGGTTTAAGTTTGAAGTTATTATTTGAGGTTGGGAAATGTTTTACTTTTAATAGAAGGGTAGGGTGGGAGGGAAATAAGGAAGCAGAGATATTATGGTAGTGGGAAGTAAGGAGGTTCTGGGGAGTAAGAGGAGGAGAGAGTAAATGGAAATTAGTATAGTTTGATATTTGGTATATGTATAATAGAAGGAAGGGGGAAGCATGAGAGTAGGAGGAGTTTGGATGGAAGGGTGGGCATGGTAGTTTGAGTTGGTAGGAGGTGATAGAAAAAAGAAGGTGATGAGATGTTAGGAGTGTGGGGGGAGTGGTCAAGGGAGGAAAGATGGGGTGGAGGAAGGGGAGGGGCAGGTGTATCCGGATTGGTTGGTGGAGAGGGAGTGGCTGGTAGGAGGGGAATAAATGTAGGAGCACTGGGGGCGGGTGGGAGTTGGGGGCAGGGTAGGGGAGCAGAGTGATCCCGCAGGGCGAACGGAGTGGGAAGAGCCAAGGAGGTGGGAAGGCCTGATAAACTATCAGTAACCTAAGGCTGGAGATGGAGAACTATAGCAGGGGTGCAGGTATATGGTTGAACATTTCTTTTTATTGTGGTTTGTTTTAGTTTATAACTAGGACTTTATTTGGTTCATGAAGAACACATTAAAAGTAAGTATATGAGTGAGTGCAGGTAAAATTACGGTTTCTTTAGGGCAGTGACACTTTTAGGCAGGGAAAGTTGGTGGAGCAGGGAGAGGGATTATTACTGTTCTGTTTGGAGTATGCTGCCATCTAGTGGAAAAAGGAGGCAGGTACACTCCGAGGAAACAATGTTCCACAGAGAAGTTAGGTTTATAGAGATTAGATAGAGGCAATTGGGCGTGAAGACTGAAAGACCAAGGATGAGGGGGGGACTGTGCAGTGACCAGTGGTAGGCTGCTTTCACACGCACAGAGGTAGAATGCTGCTCAAGGTTAGGTAGTGGTTAGAAAAATAAACAAATGCAATATATTGCATACACTGAGTCTCCTTAGCAAGGGAGAAAAGGGTCCCAAAAATTTACTATAGCTCAAGTGGATTGTTCACGGTCTTCTTCTCTTTGGAAGGGATCTCCTGTCTGTTCAGTGAAGAAGGGGGAAGCACTCTGGGGAGCAACTGAAAAGGAGAGTGAGAAAAATAAGTTAAAATAGTGTGTAATGGGAAAATAGGAAGAAGGCGAGTGTAATGGGAAAATAGGAAGAAGGAGAGTGCAGGAAGAAGTAGAAGCAGGGTAGTGGATGGAATTTTACAGAGTAGAGTGGGAGGAGGAAAGAAAGTAGGAATGGACAGAAGTGAAGAACTAAGGGAGAGAGAAAAAGGAAGCAGAGAAGTTTGAAAAATGAAAGGTTGGAACAGTTGTGCAGTAGAGAGTCCACAGGTAATGATAAACTTCATACAACAATTCAGCATGTAAACAATAGTTATGTAACAGGTTTACAGGTACTAAACAAATCAACACTTGCTTAGAATAGTCAGAGAGCTGTTAGGTTCTAATTAGCACTAATAGAACAATATTCCTGGGTAGAAGAATTATCTAAGGCAGTAGTTGCAGCTAAAACACAATTATTATGTTCAATTAAACACGTAGAGACAGAATGCTGCAGTTAGATACAGTTATTATATTCAGGTACATACAAAGACAGTCAGGCTGTGGCAGGCCTTGGGTATAACAAAATTTAAATACCTATCAGCAAAAGCAAAGCCTAAAGTAAGTTTCAAGAGAAATGGTTGAGGTTTGGAGGTAAGAACCGTGTCAGTATATAAAAGGGACACTGTTAGGGAGTTTATTACTAAAAGCATAGGTCGTTTAAATTCTAATGCTAAGATAGGAATGTTGGCCTTGACATCAGGCAGTTTTAGGTTGAAAATCAAAGGCCGCTAAGGTTCTAAAGAGTAAGAGCAGAGTCTTGCATCTAAAACGTAGGTCGTTTAGATTCTAATGCTAAGATAGGAAATGTCGGCCTTGAAATCAGGCAGTTGCAGGTTAAAGGGCGCTGAGATACTAGCGCTGGGGGCAGAGTTAGCCGAGAGAGAAAGAAAAAATAAATAAATTAGCTCTAGGTGTAGAGTACACTTTTCTGTTCTCGGTTGTGTGGAGGAATGTGGGTCAATGGATATTGTTGACGGCAGTCTGAGGCGTGCTAAAACACTAGCATTGAGAGCAGCATCTACAGCTGCTTAACGGATGCCTCAAATAAAGCTCACTAAGATACTGACGTTGAGACAAGTTTCATTTGTACCTTAACAGACACTAAAAGCACACCTTAAGCAAAAAAGAGCAGGGGGACTTTAAAATTGCAAGCTGCTCCTTCTGGGGCATTAGTAAACCAAACCAGAAGCCTAAACAAACGGAGACAACTACAAACACTAAGCAAAGGGGCGGACAACACTAGAGTGCATGCTGCTCGACCAGAGCAGAGAGAAACCAAGCTTAATTTTAACTGACAACTGCAACCGCTAAGCAAAGGGGCAGACAACACATGAGTGCACGCTTGTTTGACCAGTGCAGAGGGAAGTCAAACTTAACTCTAAGGTGCACTGGGGTGGTTAAAAAAGTAGAATTTAAACAGCAATGTAAAAGGCATCAGTATACTGATATAGTTTCAGTAGCTCGTAACAGCAAAATACCCTTCAGGTATTAACCCAGCAGAGTTACGGCAGCAGTATGAATTAAATAGTTTAAGAAGCATTTATAACATAGACAAAAAGAGGCGTAGGGATTTTCTTCTTCCTCAGCATAGGCCTTTGGCTGTACCTCCTGTTTTAGACATTGTTGATTATGTTTTCTCAGAATCCAGCATGGCTCCTGATTCCCTGCCTTCAGTTCTTAGTAAGCCAGACAGATATTACAGGGCTCCTGACTCCCACAAGTTTCTTTTCAAACTCCAACTGCTGACTCTGAAACAATTTCTCAGGGTCCCAAGGGTGTTAAGGCTTCTACTGCTAAAAATCCTACCCATTCTGATAGAGACTCCAGGGTGCTGGATAGATGGGGCAAGAATGTTTATACATCTGCAACCCTGGCAATCAGGGCTTTAAACTGTCAATTTCATATGCTTAAATATCAACAGCATGTCATAGGATTACTTAAACAGAAAATGATGATTTCTGATTGTGTGGAAAATAGAGTTACAGGATTTATTGCATTCAGCTGAACAAGTTGGAAAGCATACTTTGCAATGTGGTTTTGATTCCTTGGAGGCCTCTTGCAGGGCCGCCGTAACTGGATCTGTGATAAGAAGGCATGCTTGGCTCAAAGAGCAAAATCTGCCTGATCATGTTAGCTCCTTTACAGCAGGACAGTCTGTTTGGTAATAAGGCAGAAGAAGTTTTGAAAAAGATGGAAGACAAAGCTAAGTCTATGCAAACTGTAAAAGATTTCTTGCAAGTGCAGCCACCCAGGTTCAGTAGGCACTGGCCTACTAAGAATTGGTCCTTTCCAGTACCCAACAGAGCCGCTCAGGTCAAACCCAGACACTCCAAAGGCTCCAGGTTTCAGTCACAAGGAACTTACAGGTCAAAACAGTGGGGTGCCTCCACCTCCACACTTGGAAGTAGCAAAGGACCCCCTATGGTAAACAGTCTCAATGACTTTCCTCTGCCATTTCCAAGCACTTATCTTTTGGCAGCCCCTTTGGGGGGAAAACTAGCACTTCATGCACAAAATTGGCATCTAATTACCCAGGACAAGTGGGTTTTAAATATAGTATCCTAGGGAGACAGATTTCATTCCCACACGTTGCCAATTCCAAATGGATGGCCAGATCTGCCTCCAAATCAGTGGGCAAACGCCCAGAAACAAAAGTCATGTCCCTCATGGAGATGGGAGCTATTCAGCCAGTACCAGAAAAGGAAAAAGGACAAGGTTTTTATTCAAGACGTTTCCTGGTACCCAGAAAAGACAAATCATGGCATCCATTTCTGGACTTATCCATTTTAAATACCTTCCTGGATATTCCAAAATTTCAAGATGCTTACTCTACAACAGTTACTGCCTATGCTAGATGAGGATGCCTGGTTGGTAACTCTAGACTTAAAGGAGGCTTAACTGCATATCCCAATCTGGGAATCTTGCAGAAGATACCTCCGCTTCAAAGCAGGCTATTTGCATTGCCAGTTCTCTGCACTGCCCTTTGGCTTATCTGCTGCACCCATGGTCTTCACAAAGTGCCTGGCACCAGTGATTGCATTTTGCAGACAAAGAAACATTCAGATTTATCCTTATCTGGATGATTGTCTAATTCAGGCAGAAAACAAGGAAACTCTTCTACATCATCTGGCATTTGTAAAAAGGCTTCTTACATGCCTAGGGTACATCATAAACAAAAATAAATCACAACTGGTACCCTCTCAACTATTTACATTCCTGGGTACAAGCTTGAATACAACTGCCTAGATGGCTTGCCTCACGCCAGACAAACAAATTCAATTGATAACATACTTCAGACAATTGGCCACAAAATCTCAGCTATTTGCAAGACAAATTCTGCAGGCTTTGGGGTTCATGGCATCCTGCATTCTACTAATTCCATATGTAAGACTTCATTTGAAGAAACTTCAATGGTACCTAAAAAGCTCATGGAGTCAACATTGTCACAGCCTGGAAACAATGATTCCTCTCATTCCTTGCCTGCAACAAGAGTTCCTATGGTGGGCAGAGGCCTGTCACCAAAACAAGGGACTGTCATTCATTCTACCCCCTGCCACCCAAACCCTGACTACAGACGCATCAGACTATGCTTGGGGGGCCCATCTGGCAGGGAGATGCATTTAGGGCGAATGGAGCCCAAATCAAATGCACCTACATATCAACCAGAAAGAAATGCTAGCTGTACAGAATGCTCTGACAGCCTTCAAGGACTTCCTTCATCCAGGAGAACTACTGATAAAAACAGACAACACCACAGTTATGTGGTAAGCAGGGGGGTACCCATTCCTACCCCCTTTGCAGACTAGCCATAGCTTTGTGGAACACAGCCTTGACTTGTCAGTTACATGTACAAGCTCAATTCCTGCCAAGAAAGCAAAATACTTTGGCAGACGATCTAAGCAGACATCTTATGGACCCACACGAATGGAAACTGGATCCACAAATCTTCAGCATGTTGACACGAAAATGGGGGAGCCCAGCCATGGATCTTTTTGCCTCTTCCCAAAACTATCAGACAAATTCTCCACAAGAATTTATCACAAAAAAGCATGGAAAGTGGATGCTCTATCCTTCAGCTGGAAAAACCTATCAGTCTATGACTTTCCCCCTCTGCCTCTGCTCTCCAAGGTTTTACTAAGTCAGACAGGAAAAAAACAAAAATGATTCTGATTGCTCCAGACTGACCTCGCCAATACTGGTACCCGCTTCTAAGGAATATGTCACACCTTCCTCCGTGGTACTTGCCTCAGACACCTCATCTATTATCTCAGCAGAACTATCAAATTCTGCACACTCTGCTCCAAACCCTGAATCTTGCAGCATGACTAATCAACTAATTTCACCAGTCACAATGCTCAGTAAACCTGTGATGGATGTCATTTTGGAGGCTAGAAGGCCTACTACTAGAAAATCTTATTTTGATAAATGGAAGAGATTATGTGCCTGGAACCAAGCACAAGGAATAAACACAGCAATGCCAAATATTCCTCAGATTCTGCAATATTTAACTGAGATGCTTCACAAAGGCCTATCTTTTTCTTCTATAAAAATCCATGCCTCTGCCATCTCGGCTCATTACAACACAGAGCCTCCTCTCTTTTCTCATGCCCTGCTAAAGCAGTACCTCAGAGGGGCCAAAAATTTGAGACCTCCCAGGAGAGCACCAACTCCTGCGTGGGACCTCAATTTTGTGCTGGAAAAACTCACCCTATCTCCTTTTGAACCAGCTGCTACTGCAGATATAACATTTCTTTCTTGGAAGACAGCCTTTCTTTTAGCAGTCACTTCAGCTAGAAGGATTTCAGAACTACAGACTCTCATGGCAGTGGAGCCTTTCATTGTCTTTTATCCGGACAGGGTGGCCCTCAGGACCAATCCATCCTTTATGCCTAAGGTGGTATCCAGTGTGGCTCTAAACCAAACCATTCATCTGCCAACTTTTTTCCAAAATCTGCAGAACAAGGGGGAGGAGCAGATTCTGCATTCATTGGATGTACACGGACAACTAAGATTCTACTTAAACAGGGCAAAATCTCTAAGAAAGTCTGAGCAACTACTGGTGGCATTTGCTGCAGGGGCAGAGGGGAAGGCTATTTCACAGCGGACTATTTCAAAATGGATAAGCCATTGCATTCGTTTCTGCTACATGCACTGTGTTTAACCTGTCCCCAAGGGGATCAGATCCCATTCCACCAGGGCTGCATCTACTTCTGCAGCTTTTCTTAGAGGGGTTCCTACCAGAGACATTCTAGAAGCTGCTACTTGGAGCTCAGTTCATACGTTCACCAAACATTACCATTTACCTCTCTCTTTTCTAAGTCCAGGGCAGGCTTTGCCTCTGCTGTCCTGCAGGGTCTTATAGCTGCTCCCAATGCTGTATAATTCCATCCTCCCATCCATAGCTTTGGGATTCTACCCAAATGTAATGACTGCAACAGTGAAACACGAAGAACATAGTACATTTGTGTACACTTATCATAAATGTAGATGTTAGCGTGTATTCACTGTTGCAGTCCGAGTTACCCACCCGCCAGCCCCCTTTTATTCTCTTATTATTCCTCGTCTTTCCTTCACTATGCTCAAAAGCCTTTTTGGTGTATTTGCTTTTAGTTGGAGGTACTTTTTTTTGTGTTCTGAATTACATGTATGTATGTATGTGTATATATATATATATATATATATATATATATATGTATATATATATGTATGTGCATATTTTTGCTCCCCATTTGGGGGGGCACCTGACGTCTGGGGCAAGAAAAACTGATTAAAATTACGTCCGCTGCATGTTTTATACCCCCTGACGACCTGACATGGAAGAGGAGGCAGCAACCGACGCAGTACCAAAGACTTTGTTATTCAGGACAACTGAGGGCAACCTGCAAGCAGATTACCCAAATGTAAGACTGCAACAGTGAATACACTCGAACACCTACATTTATGGTAAGTGTACACAACTGTACTTTCCTGACTCTCACAAGTTCCTTTTTAAAAATCCTACTATGGATCCTGAGACTATTTCACAGGGACCCAAGGGCATTAAGGCTAGTACTGCTAAAAATCCTACCCCCACTGATAGAGAGTCCAGGGCGCTGGATAAATGGGTTAAGAAGGTATACACTTCTGCAACCTTGGCCATTAGGGCCTTAAACTGCAAGTTTCGTATGTTAAAGTATCAGCAGCATATTATTGGATTGCTTAAACAGAAAATGATGATTCCTGACTGTGCTGAAAATAAGGATTTAAAGGATTTAATGCATTCTACTGAACAAGTTGGAAAACATACTTTTCACTGTGGTTTTGGTTCACTAGATGCATCTTGCAGGGCTGCTGTCACTGGGTCTGTACTTAGAAGGCATGCTTGGCTTAAGGAGCAATCTTTGCCAGATCATGTTAAAGCTAAATTGCTGGATGCTGCCTTAAATCAGGACCACCTGTTTGACAACAAAGCAGAAGAAGTACTTAAAAAGATGGAAGAAAATGCGAAATCTATGCAAACCGTTAAAGATTTCATACAAGTACAGCCTCCAAGATTTAGTAGACATTGGCCCTCTATGAATTGGTCTTTTCCTGCCTCTGCCAGGCCTTCAGTCCAAACCCAGAACCAGTAGAACACCCAGGCTTCAGTCCCAAGGTACGCAAAGGACTAAGCAGTGGGGGGGGGGGGGGCTCACACTTCCAAATCAGGGAGTAGTAAGACTCCCCCCTATGGTAAACTGTCTCAATTACTTAACTTTAAAATTTCCAAGCCCTTCTCAACTGACTACTCCTTTAGGGGGAAAGATTGCTCTGCAGACAAAAAAACTGTGAACTCATTACCCAGGACAAATGTTTTTTTAAATATAGTCTCCCAAGGATGCAGATTTAACTTCCATACGTTGCCAACCCCAAACGGTTGGCCATATCTACCCCCAAATCAGTGGGCAGAGGCTCAAAAGCAAGTACTCTCTCTTAAGCATAAGGGCTATTCAAACTGTACCAGAAGAGGAAAAGGGGCAAGGTTTCTACTCGAGACTTTTCTTGGTACTCAGAAAAGACAACTCATGGTGTCCTATCCTGGACCTTTCTATCCTAAACACCTTTTTGGTGATCCCAAAATTCAAGATGCTAACTCTTCACCAGTTGCTTCCTATGCTAGGCAAGGATGCTTGGTTGGCAACACTGGATTTAAAGAAGCCTTACCTGCACATCCCAATCAGGGAATCTTGCAGAAGATATCTACGCTTCAAAGCAGGCTACATGCACTATCAGTTCTCTGCACTGCCCTTTGGCTTATCTACTGCACCCAGGGTATTCACAAAGTGCCAAACTCCAGTCATTGCATTTTGCAGGCAAAGAAATATTCAAATATATCCATACCTTGGACGATTGTCTAATTCAGGCAGAAAGCCAGGACATACTTTTGAATAATCTGGCGTTTGTACAAAAGGTGCTAACTTGTCTGGGGTACACCATAAATGAAAGGAAATCACATCTTGTACCCTGTGAAATTATATTCCTGGGAGCAAGCTTCCCAGATGGCTTTCCTCATGCCAGAGAAACAAATTCATTTGACAGCTTACTTCAAACTAATAGCCACAAAAACCCTGCTATCTGTAAGGCAAATACTGCAAGCCTTGGGGTTCATGGCCGCCTGCATTTTCCTAATTCCATATGCAAGACTGCATATGAGGGAACTACAATGGTATCTAAAAAGCGTATGGTGTCAACATTCTCCGGTTCTAGGAGCAATGATTCCTATCGTACCTTGCCTACAGTTAAAGTTCCTTTGGTGGGAAGAGGACTGCCACCAAAACAAGGGACTACCATTCACTTTACCCCCCTGCCACCCAAATCCTAACAACAGACGCATCAGACTATGCATGGGGGACTCACCTGGCAGGGAAGTGCATTCAGGGCAGATGGAACCCAAGTCAAATACACCTGCATATCAATCAAAAAGAAATGTTAGCTGTACAGAATGCTCTGACAGCCTTGAAGGACCACATTCTTCCAGGACAATTAATGGTAAAGGCGGACAACACCACTGTTATGTGGTACATAAACAAGCAAGGGGTACCCATTCATATCCCCTCTGCAGACTAGCTATGGCTCTGTGGAACACAGCCTTGAGTTACCAAGTGCACCTACAGGCTCAATTCCTGCCAGGAAAGCCAAATACACTGGCAGATGAAATAAGCAGAAATCTCATGGACCCACATGAGTGGAAACTGGAACCAGACTTTCAGCATGTTGATAAACAAATGGGGGAGCCCAGATATAGACCTGTTTGCCCCCCCCCCCCCAGAACTACCTATTGGACAACTTCTGCCCAAGGACTCCCCACAACCAAGCTTGAAAAGTGGATGCCCTGTCCTTCACCTGGAAAAATCTATCAGTTTATGCCTTTCCTCCTTTGCCTCTCCTTTCCAAAGTACTACTAAAGATCAAACAGGAGAAACCAAGGATGATACTGATTGCACCAGACTGGCCATGCTAACACAGGTGTACCCCCTCTTGCGCAGTGTGTCACTGCTGGCACCTGCCTCAGACCCCCTACCCTGCTGTCCCAGCAGGAGGGCCAGATTCTCCATCCTGCGCTTCAAGCCCTGAACCTGGAAGCCTGGCTAATTAACTGAGCTCTCCGTTACCATCCCTCAATAAACAAGTGTCTGATGTCATTCTGGAGGCAAGGAGGCCTTGTACTAGAAATTCTTATGGTGTAAAATGGAAAAGATTCTGTTCCTGGAACCAAACTCAAGGGATGGGCACAGCAGCACCCAATTTACCTCAGATTCTTCAATACTTAACTGAGATGCTTCACAAGGGCCTTTCCTTTTCCTCCGTCAAAATTCATGCCTTCGCCATTTCAGCTCATTACAACACAAAACCACCCCTCTTCTCTCTCTTCCACTGCTTAAGCAGTTCCTCAGAGGGGCCAAAAACTTAAGACCACCCAGGATAGCCCCAACTTCAGCCTGGGACCTTAACTTTGTATTGGAAAAACTCATTCTACCTCCTTTTGAGCCAGCTGCAAGTGCAGAGTTAAAATTCCTTTCTCGGAAAACAGCCTCCCTTTTAGCAATCACTTCAGCGAGAAGGGTGTCTGAATTATATGCCCTTATGGCAATGGAGCCTTTCATCATCTTTCATGCGGACAGGGTGTCCCTCAGGACCAATCAGTCTTTCATGCCCAAGGTAGTATCCAGTGTGGCTCTTAATCAGTCCTTTCATTTGCCAACCTTCTTTTCTAATCCACAGAACAAAGGGGAATGAATACTGCACTCCTTAGATGTGCACAGACAACTTAGATTTTACTTGGACAGGACTAATCCTCAAAGGAAATCTGAACAGCTGCTGGTAGCATTTGCTGCAGGAGCAGAGGGGGAAGGACATTTCAAAGCAAACTGTTTCTAAATGGATAGGCCATTGCATTCATTTCTGCTATAAGCCCCATGGAAAACCTGTCCCACAGGGGATAAGACCACACTCAACCAGGGCTGCATCTACCTCTACAGCCTTTCTCAGAGGTGTCCCTACCAGGGACATCCTAAAGCTGCTACCTGGAGTTATGTACATACTTTCACCAAGTATTACCATTATCCAATTTTCTCTAAATCCAGAGCTGGTTTTGCCACTGCAGTCTTGCAGGGCCTTATAGCTGGTCCTAATGCTATCTGAATTCTTCCTCCCATCCTTGGCTTTGGGAATCTACCCAAATGTGAAGTCTGCAACAGTGAAACATGAAGAACATAGTACAGTTGTGTACACTTACCATAAATGTAGATGTTCAAGTGTATTCACTGTTGCAGTCCTGGTTACCCTCCCTCCGGCCCCCTGTCTTCTTTTGGCTGTATCTCTATTCTCTTTTACAATGCATAAAAGCTTTTTGGTGTATTTGCTTTTTGTTGGAGGTATAACCTTGCATATATATATTTGCTTCCCATTAGGGGGGCACCTGACATCTGGGGCAAGAAAAACTGATGTAATGACGTCGGCTGCATGCTTTATACCCCTGACTACCTGACGTCATGGAAGATGAGACAGCAACCGAAGCAGGACCCAAGACTTTGATAATCAGGCTGACTGAGGGCTACTGCAAGCAGATAACCCAAATGTGATGACTGCAACATTGAATACACTCGAACATCTGCATTTATGGTAAGTGTACACAACTGTACTTCAGGAAGGAATTTATTCTTACCATCGCATTCCCACACTTTGTATAGGGTAGAGGAGACTCAACCTAAGGAGTTAGTTTGTAAATGGCACATGTATTTGTTTGCACATGTACACACATTTGCGTCATTGTAGCCTACATAAATGCATATCAGGAGTGTAGCCAGAAAATCAAATTTTTTACTCAGTCTCATATTGCCCCTCAGCCTGCTTTGGATTAAAAATTTACACATTTCTCCAGATGTTGTCCCCCCATGTGCTTAATAAATGTATGCATATTTGTCAGCTGTTGTCCCATACAGGTATAACAAAGATTATTTTCAGAGTTTTTCTTTCTTTACGTAGGCTATGTACACAGCTATGTGGTAGATGTTTAATTTAGATATTCTGGCCTTAGGAAGCCGTATATATTTATACAGTTCTGAGAGAGGCTCAGAAAAATTTTACTCAGTTGAGTATAAACAGTATGTCTGGCTATACTCTAACTACACACATGCATCTCTATGTACAGTAGTTTCAGATATATAAATGCTGACCTTTTTAAAGTTCATTGGCAGTATCTTAATGTTGTGTGTGGGATCATTTAGTGCCAGAAATTAGTAGTAGAAGCAAGAAAACCTTATATTGTAATTGAAGAGGAAAGTAGAAAGGCAGCATAATTCTAAATATTTCACCAGTACAGGTAAATGCATATGAAGTATAGAATGAGATAGTTTGGGGTACATTGTAGCTGCTGGAGAGCATCACTCCTGGCAAAATTTAAAGACTGGAGTAAAACCAAGGTCATGAACTTTGTCCTGAGTTACGAAACGGTAATTCCTGTTACAGTAGTTAAATGAAATTTAAATTTTAGAAACCTTGGACTTAACCTTCATGAAAAGCTCCCTGGCCTTCCCCTGATGCCTCTTTCTGTATCTTTTCAATAATGTATTTGGTATTTGATGCACCTGTTTACAATTGGTTACAACTACTGCCTACTTCTCTGAATCATCCTGTTGTTGTACCCATTGCCATCTTTCTGTATACTTGTGCCTTTGTCGCTTGTGTTCTAAAAAATTCAAGTTGCATTTGTTCAGTCCATTCTTTATTGAAATTGTCTAGAGCTTAGCAGTTCTTTGAAATCTGCTACTGTTATGGCAGCAGGCAACATTTTAAGTATACTTGTAATTATTTTATTGAACAAGATATTTTAAGGCATCCATTTAGTGGCATGTGGCAGTATTGCATGGAGCTTTTGCACTTAGGTTGTGGAATAAGCAGTGCCATTTATGTAGATGTATTTCTTTCCATTTTCTTTCATGTGTTGTTTGACACTGTATTTGTATAAAGCTTCAATATGATTTTTGCAGTCTTGAGAAGGATAGCTAATAGAAAGCAGAGCTGAGAATGTGACATTGTTCTGTAATTCTGTGTGTGGCTTACTCTTAGCTTCTTGCATAAAATTGTGTTGCTGTTGTGAACTCCTGTAAAATGAGATTGTTCTTTTGGGTGTTCTTTTGTTTTTTTTTTTTTTAGTGATTAATTGTAATGTTTCTGTATGTTTGCCTTATAGAAAATGGTGTGCCATGGAGAACACACTTACCTCTTTGCACAAGCCATGATGTCATTATTAGCACAGGAAGAACAAGGAGGATCAGCTGTACGCAGGATTGCTCAGGAAGTCCAGAAGTATGCTCACGAAAAGTAGGTGTTAATTCTCTACATATGTAATAATGGAGCCAAATAACTTATTTTATACATTTTGCCACACCATTGATGATTAGAGTTTTAACCCTGAGTGTTAGTGACCTAGGTTTCTTTTCTGAGCCTTTGTTGTTGGTGAGCTGTGTAAGGTGGAAAAGGGTTTGCCTTTATTGATTTGGACAGGGGTAAGGGGTAAACCCCACTCATCATGATTCCTGGCATTTGCTAGGTTTTGCAGTTCTGTAATATGCTTAAAAAGATATCTTGTACCATATGCTCCAGGATAGTATCTCTGGTCTTCTTGCATTAGAACATTCCATCCTTCTCTTCATTAACAAAAACAAAAAAAAAAAAAAAAAAAGTGTGCTTTTGGCACACAATTGGGCCCTAAAGATTTCCATCCGTATTAATGTCTTCATTTGGTACCAGATGACAACAACGATTCTTATTAGCATTACTTAAAGCTAAACAAGGCCACTGGATTAATAAGACTTAAAAGTCTTCAGGTTCCTAGTTCTGTTTAACTGAAATAGTTCAGAAGTTCCAAAACTTTTGTGTGTGTAAGAATGGGGAAGGGCAAATATTGGTCTTTATTTTAATAATTAGCTAAAGTTCCCCTCTGGACTTTAATCATTTGTATGCAGTTTTCTACTAATTAGTCTTAAGAATAAATTTTGTTCATGTTAGTCTAGTGTTTCTCTTACTGCTATAACAGTTTGACTTGCAACACTTGTTACTTCTTTCTATTCCTTGTTGTACTTCACAACCCAGGCTGAACATGCAGTTGGTAGTTTTATCAGTATTTTACTCCGTTAAGCAAACATACATAAATAAGTTAATAAAGGCTGTCAAACAAGCCAGGAAATTAAATCATTAAAAAGAACTGTTAGCAATTGGAATTAAATGCTTTGTTTTATTCTTGCACAACAATTGAATTCGACATGCGTGCATCCAGTGACACATTGGGACAAATCTGATTCTTGTATCGTTACATAAAGCTTAACTAACACAGATATCCCTACCGATAGCTGTTTTTGAAAATCCATGCAATAGTTAACCAGTTTTAATGCCTCGTTGTGAAGGGAAGTGAAAGAATAATGGTATTCTGTTTTATTTAGTATATTTACTGCCTTTTCAAAACTGTTGCTAGCATGATTATTAGCTTGAATAAAAAGCTGCAAGAATGATACGAAATATAAAGGGTTAATTTAGAATAGCATAAAATGCGGAAAAATAGAAAGTAAGTGTGGTGGAACAGCTTAATTAGATATTTGGCATCCATGTAAAGGAGTATGTTACTGAGAAACAAAGTCTGTAAAACTAGCTATGCAGATGGCAGCTGGAAAGACGTCAACAAAGTAAAGATAGGTAACATCAAACAAGATAAAGTTAGAACATCAAGTTTCAGATAGTGCTGGAACACCACGTTTCAGGTAATGCAAAACTGAGTTTCCCTGGACCATCGAACTTGAAAAAGAATCGAGGACAAATCATAAATTAGAAGAACAAAAAAAGTGTTGTACAAAGAAAGATTGTAATGCATCAGACTGAGAAAAAAATATCAGGCTCTTGGTATAAATGTGTGTATAAACAAGCTTTGGGAATTTGCCATAGAGAGCTGACAGCATCTGTATTGCATGCTTGTAGATCCAAAAGAGAATTGTAATAGTAAAGTCATACTAGCTGAAGCAGTTTGTCTCAGTTTATTTATTGTACTTAGTACAATACAGTATTAAAGTAGTTGGTCGTACTAGGAGTTAATACACTGTGGCATGCTTGCATGCAAGCAAATGCAAGTAACAGCAAGAAACCAACAGAAGACGTGGTATATAATTTTTCAATGGTGAGCCACAGTTGATGAACCGAATAGTTTCTTCTTGTGACAACTACAGCTTTTTTCATTTTATTCAGTTAGTACTTCCAGTTGCAGTGCAAACATTTGCCTCCTTCTTATGCACAGTATCCAGTAGCACAACAGTGCATCTCTGCAAGTTTCACAGGTCCTGTACATTCACACAGCTGAATCTGCCAGCTGTGTTTGACCACCTTTTGGGAGAATCAACGAGGGACTTTCCATGCTATCTCAATGGAAGACTTGATCACCTTCCACACAGAAACTGGTAATTCTCTTTTTGTTTCTCATTCTACAGCTTGGCTGCAATAAACAAAAGAACTGTGAAATGTAACGCTACCTTTCAGGTAGACAACAATAATAGTCCAGCACATGTATGGTCAGGGTTTAAAGATTAGTATAAACATAACTGTAGCACATGTAGCACTTTACTAGGTAAAGCTGATGTCAATGCTTTATGTAAATGCATTATGTTTAACTGGTATCTTAAACAGCAACATCACTGGTATGACCGTAAACGTTTATTGTGCAAGTCATATGAAACTGCTTTCTGTGTGCAATGTCATATAAGTAATGGTAAAAAAAAGATGCATTATGTCCTGTTACCACATGTAAAATGTTAATTTCAGAGTTATAATAGGTCAAGTTATTTACAGAATCTTCTGTACATCTTGCTAGACAAAAGTGGCATAAAACCACTGCACATTACACATTACAAAACAGATAAAAACAGAGATGAGGTTCATGGTGTGACAAAAAGATTTAACTTCTAAGACACAGTCAGAGTGAGTTCAAAAAGTTGAGGCAACATATGCAAACACTTTTTCAGATTTGCATACGAACTTTTTAGTCAGCAAAACAAAATACTGACAAATATAATCTGGTTACTAAAGAGTTAAAGCAAAAGCAGTTAACTAGACTGATAGGAAATTTACGATGTACTATTCTACCTTTAGAAAATGGTTAAGCGTACACAGCACAAACTTTCATTCAGTTAAAACAAGGCACTTAAATGGTGATTTTAAAACCATTTCAAATAAAACAGTGCTAGGGCATACAAATCACATGAGAGTAGTTGAAAGCAGTAAAGACGTGTCACAAGACTGACATGCACATATTTTCTTTTCACCTTAAGTGCAGCAAAAGGCACACAACAGCAAATGAAAATCATTTAAATATATCTGTTTTAAGCATATGTAAGTTAAGCCAATAGCTCTCTTGTTTCTTACAATATTTTGTAATTGTATAATGACATCAAAAATAGCAAAGACTCCAGCAAAAACAGTATTCAAAAACAATATTATGCATAGTTAAGCAAATTAATGTTTATTACAACTGCATTCTAATATCAAGTTGCAAGTATATTAACGAATGACTGAAGGTACGAGTAAGTGTTGAAGGGAGTTATGGGTTAAGTGTCTGGAATGCGCAGAAAGAAAAACAGTATGTTAGCTCAAATCTTTCCAGGCTGGAATGGGTAGTTACAAGGAATGTTGCATAACATAAAATGTTACTGGTACTGAAATTTATAAGGTCAAGGAAACAAGACTGGTTGACAGGCCAAATGGCTTACATTTTTCTAAAACATTGTTAAGTATTCCTGTGCAGCATTAAGCAAAAAGAACAAAAGTCTACAAAAATCCTGTTTGGTAATTGTAATAAGATGTCACAATTGTGCATACATGTCATTAATAATCTGCAAGTAAATACTACACCGAGTGAAGTCAGTACATGGGCTATGGTATGCAGGTCCCTTTACAAAAAAAGGAGGGTACGAATAGCTACTAGTAACAGTAAACGTCTTTTCAAAATGAGTAAATGCGATTTCTACTACAACTTTGACAGTATAGGCAACAACAAAAGCTTTATAAAAATATTTTCTGTTTTTGAAAATGGCCAAAAAAATGATCAAATCAAAAAGCAAATGTGCAAGACCAAAGTGTGTCAGTCTAGGTAGCAGCCAAAAGGGGAAGCATACATTAAATTCTCACAGCATAAAGCAAATAAACAATACTGCAATAAAATAATGTATACTACAGGGGGTAGGGCATACTTTCAATTTTACACTAACTGTGTAGTACTGCAAAAGGGACTAAAATAAAAGTACAAAGTGTTAATACCAAAAATACATTTTAATGTTTCAATTAATGTAATTAGCAGGCTTCAGTTTAATGCTACTGAGTGTACATTACAGCCATGTATATACAAATGCAAAAACAATTTGTACAAGCAAGTGTATTCTGTGCAGTATATAGTAAATGGTTTTTCTATGTAAATAGAGTAACAAGTCAAAGCTTGACATTTGTGACATGTTTTTTCCAAAAAACAAGACTGCAGTGCCTTTGCAATAAAATCCTCAAGCATTGTCAACTGTATAGGACATCACTGTATAAAGTCATATTCAGCAATTGCAAAATACTGCTCATAACTGGTAATGCTTATTGTGTTGACAATATAAAACTGTGTTAACTTGCCATATGAAAAGAAAACTAAAGGTTTTGTTTCCCAATGTGTTTTTAGTTAATATCAATATACTTTGAATAAACAGTACATGCTAATGTAGACAGTTTTGTATTTGAAATAAAACTGAGGGAATGTGTACAGTGATAGTTATGTTTAAAAATGTATAAATGCATGTGCACATCTATTTGCTTGTTAAATGCATATACACATCTGTTGCTGTATATAATATATGTAGAAATAATATAGTTAAATGCATGTATTTCTGTTTGCTAGCATACATATATTCTGGTACAGTTTGAGACCAGCTGAATGTTCAGTGTCTGGAACATGCTTCAAGGACTATAGATAAAAATGCAGCTGCGAGACAAGGCAATTCAACACATACATCTGCATTTCATTTGCATCATTTTGAACATCAAAACAGAGGGAATTACAATATTTCATGAATAAAGCTTAGGAAAATCCTACACAAAATAGAACAATTTCAGTTGTAAAAAGCATACAGCATGTAATGATAACATTAAACACATATAACAGCATGGTTAGATAAACAAGGTCAAGCATACATAAACACAGAGGAAAAATCAAAGACTGACATAAACATTTAAGTAAACTGCTCTCTATTAGATGCTGTACATTACCTCAAAAATGTAACCGTTCTGACAAGGGAAGACATCATGCAAAAATGTCAGTGTGTAGACAGTAACACAAAAATAAGAATAAACTCAACAGGGGAAGAAAAGTGTGTTGATTTCTACCAATACTCTATTTATTTGTATAAACCACACAGTAATACAAAAAAAAGGACCATGGGTTAAAATACTTACCATTTTGGGTAATATGCCAGTACTTCATATAGATCAAGTGGTAAAAATACCATCCACTTGTACTGTGATAGGACAACAATAAAAAAAAAACAATATTGGACTTCAATATTACATTTCCAAGTTTTAAAGATACCAAATGCAGGTTTAAGAGCTTGGTATGAAAACTAGTAGAACAAAATATCTCCCAGATTGTACATTTACAAGCACAATGAAATCCTATTTATTAAGTCATTACAGGTGTCTTTGATAGACAGATTACGATTTAGTACTAATGTATCTAAATTTGTCAATTGAACAAAATGTTGTGTAAATGGACAATATTGCCTTCAAATTTCAAAATGTAAAGTGGCACCACAGTTTGTATGTGTGGTTTCAAATAACCCAGTGTTAATAGTAAAAGACAAAAACAGAAGCTGACACTGCCCATAACTGGTGGGATATATTCACAAGATGGTCATCATCTGGGTCCAAATTGCTGAATTGGTTAATACATCCTGTGTTGATAGTTTTAGGGATCATAATAATAATGACAGCTTGGAATTGTTGTATATGCTGCAGGTTACAAAGAGTTGCAATAACTCAAGTCATGATCGTAAACATAAAAAATGGTAAATACTGTAAATAGCAATGTTGAAAAAAAAATGCAGTCTTTTCTTTAACTGAAGTTTAGTTCGTTCCTCAAAAAAAATACAATAAGGAGGAACTGAAAGAATAATAGTATTCGGTTTTTAGTACATTCACGGTCTTTTCAAAACTGTTGCTAGCATGATTATTAGTTTGAATAAAAAGCTGCAAGAATGATATAAATATAAAGGGTTAATTTAGAATAGTATAAAATGCTGAAAAATAGAAAGTAGTAAGTGTGCTGGCATAGCTCAATTAGATATTGGCATCCATGTAAAGGAGTATGTTATTGAGAAACAAAGTCTGTAAAAATAGCTGCGCAGATGGCAGCTGGGAAGACATCAACAAAGTAAAGATATGCAACATCAAGCAAGATAAAGTTAGAACATCAAGTTTCAGATAGTGCTGGAACACCACATTTCAGGTAATGCAAGACCGAGTTTCCCTGGACCATCGAACTTGAAAAAGAATCAAGGACAAATCATAAATTAGAAGAACAAAGAAAAGTGTTGTACAAAGGAAGATTGTAATACATCAGACTGAGAAAAAAATATCGGGCTTTTGGTATAAATATAAGTGTGTATAAACAAGCTTTGAGAATTTGCCATACCATAGAGAGCTGACAACATCTGTATTGCATGCTTGTAGATCCAAAAGAGAAATGTAACAGTAAAGTCATACTAGCTGAAGCAGTTTGTCTCAGTGTAAACTGTAAAACTATGTAACAAATGAACTTAAACCAGAAAACAAGTCAAAACCAACACTACTCCTCAGGAAAGCACGGACACTGTTAAGCATTCATTCACATTTAATACTCGTGAACTTCAGAAAACATACATCTACCCTTTCATCACACTTAAATACCTAAGTCAATTAAATCACGATTAACTATACCACATTAAAATTGACATTAAAGACACAGTATTTTAGAAAGTCAATAAGACTATATGAACTCATTTACATACTAAAAACACATACCAAAGTGTGTGAGAATGTAAAGTTAATTATTTTACATATATTGTAAAAAAAACATTTGAAATTGTTAACATCATTAAGACCTGGCGCACTATCAGCGCCCAAACGTATCTGCCATATAATTTCTTTACATTCCAATCTAGTTTTGTAATCTCCAGAAAACATTTCACAACTCATTGTCCAATACTGAAAAAACAAATTTCTTAAAATGTTTGCACACACTAGCATGTCTATCTAAAGCATTTTTGTCATCTCCTTTCCTTATAGCTAACTGATGTTCATATATACCTCTTTTTAGACCTCTAATAGTTTTTCCAATGTAATAACATGAGCAGGAAAAACACTGCAACATAAACTATCATATCACTATTGGTCTCAGTGTATTTATTGTACTTGGTACAATACAGTATTAAAGTAGTTTGTCATACTAAGAGTTAATATACTGTGGCATGCTTGCATGCAAATGCAAGTAACCGCAAGAAACCAACAGAAGACTTGGTATATAAGTTTTCAGGAAGGTTTTATGGTAAAACTTGAATTACTTAACTGGCTGTGGCGTTTAGTTTGTATTTCCAATTAATCATGTATTCAAATATTGGACTGGTATAATTGTTGGTAGGTGTTAAACTTGGAAAGATGAATTCACAAACTTAATATGCTTCTGTATAATGTTTTAGCAAGGGTTTTGGTACATTTCCTTTCTTAATGTTTCTAAGGTGTTCAGTTCTTTTGTGCAAACTATTTTGCTTACATGAAAGGTTCTGCGCCAGGTATCTTTAATTTTTCATTTGCCAGAAACTGATAATTTAAATACTTTTCTTTTTTGAATGAAAATTGTGATGTCTGCAAATATGCAAAATACTTGAAATTCCATTATAGAAATAATCGATGTTCTGTAGTCCTATCTCGCCTTCATTCTTACATATGGAATCTGAGCCAATCCTTGGCTCCGACTTGGCCTATTTACAAGCTGGAAGACTTCTAGTTGGCTCGTGGCTAGGTAGGTATCCCAAGGTGCACCAGTACAATCCCCAGATCTCGTTCAGCACGTCGACTAGTTCGGATGTGCTTCTTCTCGGCTCTGGCTAAGTCTTTCAATTTGTTCAAAATTTTTGGATAAATCTGGTTTACCTTTGAATAGCATTGTATAGTTACAGTTAGTGTAGTTTTTACAGTTAGTATACTTAGCGTTTACTAGTGCGTCGTTGTGTGCAATTTCTTCAAGTACAGTTGGCCTTTGGCCTTGTAGTACTGGGTACCCTGTGTGCCATTTTTCTCTTGTAATATATTTGTTTCATATTAGATATTCGTAATTGTAGGTGCCTTTTGCGCTCAGTTAGGCTGTGTGTGGTGTTAGATGAGTCATAACCTTTTGCGGTTCTTCGCTTGCTAATATTTTTTATTAGTGTTGCAGACAGAACGAGGTTCTGTTCACCTTGTTAATAATTTCAACAATTTAGACTTATTCCTGTTTGGGTGTGTGTGAGTCTCTCTCTTTCTCATTGTTTCTGTACTAGGTCTGTTTTAGTTAGAGGACCTAGTTTTTCCTTCTCTCTTCCTGCCTGGGCTAGTCCTAGTGGTGTCTCTTTATCGTTCCTGTAGGGCTAGGCCCGTTTAAGTTAGAGGACCTAGTCCTCCTTTCTTTCTTCTGTGTGCGCGTCTGAGTTCATCTTTTGTGAGGATGTGTAAGGAAAGCAAGGACCACAGTCCATCTCGCTTTAAAAAATGCATAAAATGTTCACAGAAGATGTCCATAAACCGATGGCCACATTAACTGCGTTTACTGTCTTGGAGCCATCCACTTACAGGAAACTTGCTTATTTTGTCACTCTTTTAGTGCTAGGGTGTTGCAAGAAAGAAAAAATAAGCTCATTCTAAAAGGTCTCCTAAAACCTTCTTTTGCTCTTCCCCCTGTGCTAGATCTCAGGGATCTAAAAAAGAAAAGTCTGTCCTCTAAGAGGCCCTCCCCGACACCAGCTGGTGTCTCTGAGCCACCTCTTAAAATTTCTAAGCCAGACCAATTTACTGTCTCATCGGCCCCACAGAGCCGATTGAGAGTTGTACTACTGTGATTACAGGGTCAGCGCCAAGTACCTTGGAGCCATCCGCTGAGAGTATTCAACAGAGCCGGTCTTTGGAACCCTTACCGGTCTCCCCTACATTGAAGTCACCAGTTTTGCAGAGATCCCATTCTCCTAATCTGTCCTCCAGGTCTTCCAGGAGTTTATCGGAAGATGATGTGAAGAGGATAGTACTGAGACTCTTGAAGTCGTCTGCCTTACCGAAATTGTTGTTGGCTCTGACCCAGTCTGTTCCAGGGCCACTTGAGTCCATTCCCCCTTCGGTGATTCCTCCTCTGAGGCTTGCTGGTCTTTCGGAGCCAGAGTGTTTGGTACCGCTGGTGGAACAATCTGTTCCAGCTCCCCCTGTGGTTGTTTCGGAGCCTAGTTCTGCTCCAACACTGTCGGTGTCTTCTGTGGTGTCTAGGAGCCGAAGCTCCCTGGTCGGTCCCGACGGACTCCTGGAACCAAATCTCTTTGGTTCCGAGCCTCCCTCTTGGTGTGTCGGGGAGGGTGAGCTCAGATCCTACATCTATCTCTGAGCCAATGGCTCTGAAACCGATGGCATCCGCGGTCGTCTTGTAGCTGAGGAGGTCTTTGGAGCTGGAGAAGTCGGCATTCGAGATGATGAGCATGCTGTCCCAGTCATCGGCTCCTACCAGGGGTACCGACACTCTTCCCCCCTAAGGCACCTACTTCAAGTCTCTGCTCCTACTCCCTCCCTGGACAGCAGAGACCCTCACCCTCAGGAGTCACTGGCCGGTGGTCCCCACTCTTCCGAGACCTCCCCGGAATATCCTTCCGCGGAGCCCCCATGAAAGAGAACATGCAAGAGGAAGCATGTAGACTCCCAGGATGAGTCTCTTACTTCAGACAGTGACCTCAAGGAGTCAGAAAGGTCCCCCAAGTCGTCCTCTGATGTCTCCTTCATAGACATCCTGGAAATCCTTAAGCAGCGGTGCGGCTGGCCCACTGTCACCCCTTCTGATGAGGCGAGAGTGTACCTGAAGACTTTCAGGTCTCAACCTTCAGCCTCTTGGGTGTTTCCACCCTTCGTACTGATGGAGCTAGATAGTCTGAAGGTGTGGGATACTTCTGATGCCGTGGAGCCAGTCCCCAGGAGACAAAAGTTTCTTTCTGCACCCCGAGAAAAGGAATTTTTTTGTCAAGGTATTGCCGTAGATGCCATGGTGGTGGCGGCCACTAAGAAGGGGTTGGCGGAAACGACTTCTCCTGTTCATCCGCCGAATAAGGAGTCTCGAACAATGGACAGATACGGGAAGCGTATCTTCTCTTCAGCGACATTTACTCTTGGATCACTGAGCTACTTTACACACTTCATGAGGCTTCAGAGAGATCTCTTTAAGGAGTTAGGATATTCTTTACGAGGTTTATGTACAGAGGGGTGTCCCTGACAAGGTGTCTGCCCAGTTGTTCACCTTGAACTCTGTTGTCAACTCGTCCATGAGAGTTATCTCGTATGCAGCCGATGGAGCGAGTAAAGCAGCGGGTTCAGGAATTTCCCTAAAGCATCATTCCTGGATGTGTTTGTGTAATTTTGTGGAATCATTCAAGTCTACCTTTACCAACTCCCCCTTTGACGTTTCTTCATTGTTTGGACCCAAGGTAAAGGACACTCTCACCCGGTGCGAGCAAGAAGGAAAAACACACTCTGCCATGGGAGTACTTTTTACTGTCCCCTCTAGACCATACCCTAAGGGTCAGAGGGGTAGTAAAATGTGGTTCAAGAAGTCCCAGAGGTTTTTCCAGGATGCACAGGGTGACTCCTCCTTCAGAGGCAGAGTAGGAGGAGGGAATGGTAGACGTTGCCCTAGAGGCAGGGACGGACCGCAAAACCAGGGAGGTAGTGATTCCTTTCGGGGCCGTCCTTACCAGCACTCCTGATGTGGGGCCCGACTGCGCTTCTCTGGGGCCGGTCGGGGGTCGCATTTCTTTGTATCCAGAAGCCTGGCTAAGTATCACTCAAGACAAATGGGTACAAAGAATTATTACCAGAGGTTATGCATACCCTTTTCCCTGCCACCTTATGTTCCCAAGAGGATCCCGAATGTTCCACCCAATCACAGGGATCAGGCAACTGTGAAGGTCAACAAGTTGCTGGCAAAGAGTCATCCAAACCGTCCCAGCAGACCAAATAGGATCCGGAACTTACTCCAGATTCTTTAGTGCCAAAACGTACAGGGGACTGGAGGCCCATCTTGGACCTCAGCAAATTGAACGAATCAGTAAAGGACAAGTTCCGGATGGTGACACTGCAGTCTATACTCCCGTTATTAGGGAAAGACAGTTGGATGTGCTCAGTAGATCTCCAAGATGCCTACTACCACATAAAAATGGACAGGGCATCGAAGAGTCATCTATGCTTCTGGCTGGGAGCCAGTCATTACCAGTTTCGTGCTCTGCCCTTTGGTCTCACCACAGCCCCCAGGGTGTTCACGGGTGTATGGCAGTAGTGACAGCTCACCTAAAATGTCGAGGATTCCAGGTGTTTGTGTCTGGATGACTGCCCCCACCAGGCATCTACTTCAGACCCAGGATGCTACCATTCAGCTTTGTGCCCAGTTGGGAATTTCTATAAATTGGGAAAAATCTGCCTTATTGCCCTCTCAGTCTGTGATTTTTATAGGTGCAGAGATACACAGTAGACATGTTGGCTCATCTTCCTGTAGAAAGGGCTTAGTATCTGGTTCTTCAAATTCAACGTTTTTTCCCCCTAAGAAAGGTCAAAGCCAAGACTATGCTGCAGCTTCTAGGGACCATGGCTTCCACCATATTACTAGTGCCGCTAGCTAGACCACACATGAGGGTTCAGTGGCTGCTGTCGTCCCAAGGGTCCTTTCAGCACCTACCATTATCTCATCACATACTGCTGACAGACTCTTGCAAGAAGGACCTCATCTGGTGGACTCTACCCAATCAGTCAACCAAGGGCACTTCATTTGTTCCTCGCCAACCCGTTGCCACTGTGACCACGGATGCCTCACAGATAGGGTGGGGGGGGGGGCATTATCTAGGCGGACTGTCCAAGGCACATGGCAAGATCATGAGGCTCATCTGCATATCAGCATTCTAGCGATGAGGGCGGTGCTCCTGGCATTGCAAGCACTTCACGACCTTCTGCCTCTGGGTACTGTTGCAATGCAATCAGACAACATGTCGGTAGTATGGTACATCAACAAACGGGGGGAACCAGATCATACCCACTCTGTCGAGAGGCCATTCGAGTTTGGAAATGGGCGATATCTTCCCAGCATTTTCTGGTGGCAACGCACATTACAGGGACAACCAACATGCTAGCTGACAAGCTCTGCCGGGCAATCCTGATTCCTCACGAGTGGTCTCTGAAACAGGAAATAACGGAGCAGATTTTCCGCAGATAGGGACAGACTTGCTGCGATCTCTTTGCCAGCCGATCAATGCCAACTGCAGCAGCTACTTCTCCCTCCTCCCCCCTCCAGGGGAGTTACTGAAAGACTCACTTGTTCACGATTGGCCCCTGGGTCTCCTTTATGCTTTTCCTCCCTTTCCCCTCATATCCAAGGTTATTCAGAAAGCGAAACAGCTGAGAAGAGAACTGATCCTCATTGCTCCGTACTGGCCTCGTCAAGTTTGGTCCCTCTTTCTCTGGCCTCTTCTCCTAGACGATCCTTGGATTTTTGACCTAGTTCCAGATCTCTTGACTCGTATGTCAGCTCGCTTCATCCCTCCTTACACACCCTCCGTTTGACAGCTTGGCTGCTCCAGGTCCATCCCTAGTCAGGCTTCATGACTTCTCACCCTCCGTGACTCATATTCTTATATCCTCTCTTAATCCCTCCACTAAGAGACTATATTCCAGTAAATGGAGGTGATTCTCTCTCTGTGCAGAGAAAAAGAATGTTGACCCCTATATCGCATCCATTCCAGTGGTTTTGGAATTCCTGTCTGAGCTTTTTCACCAGGGATCTGCGGCTGACACTTTCAGGGTTCAATTGGCAGTGATTTGAAATTTTCATCTAGGCTTACAAGATTCTAATTTGATGTCACATAGTGGTGCTGTGGTAGCGTTATCACCTCACAGTAAGACGTTGCCCTGTTCGATTCTCAGCTAAAGCATCATCTTTGTGGAGACATAAGTGAATGGGCGTAACTTCGTTGAAGGTTGTGTGTCAGGCCTGGCAAGTCGGTACGTAAAAATCTACTGCCAATCATTAGCGGACCGGAGTTCTGCTGTGGTGACCCCTAAACGGGAAAAGCCGAAAGATACAGCAGGCTGTGCAAAACCTTCCTTAAAGGTGCCACCTTGTTAAGACCCCCCATTTCAAGAACCTGTTGCTTCATGGGATTTAAATGTTGTGTTAACCAAATTGACATCTCTGCCCTTTGAGCCTTCTCATTCATCCCCTTTGAAATTCCTGTCTTGGAAGAGACTATTTTTGGTGACTATTACATCAGCCAGACGGGTGTCAAGAGTTACAAGCTTTGTCTATAAAACCCCCTTACCTGATTTTTCACAAAGACAGAGTATCTCTTCGTACTAATCCTTATTTTGTCCCCAAGATCTGTTCCCATGCTACTTTGAATCAATCCATTGAACTTCCGCTGTTCTTCCCAAGTCATTTCAACGCAACAGAATACAGGTTTCATCAGGTGGATGTCCTTAGGCAGTTACGTTTTTATTTGCACCGGACTAAGGAATTCAGGAAATCAGATAAATTATTTATTTCCTTCTCCGAATCCAGGACAGGTTTACCATTTTCCAAAGTTGACACACTCAAATTGGATTTCTAGCTGTATAACTTACGTTTACACCTCTGAGGGTAGACCTTTACCTTTCACAATGAAGGCTCATTCTACGAGATCTCAGTCTACCTCTGCAGCCTTTCAAGCCAGGGTCCCACTTGATAATATTTGTGTAGCAGCAACTTGGGATACTCCTTACACATTTATTACTCATTACAAATTGGATTTAACCTCCAGGGGTAGAGCATCCTTTGGTTCCACGGTACTCAGGATTATTTTTCCTTGAGCGACCCAAGAATAAGGTGCTAGGGACGCTGTCCCATATGTAAGAATGAAGGCGAGATAGGACTACAGAACATAAAGAAGTTATGTACTCACCATAACGTTCCATGTTTGTAGTCCATCTCGCCCTTCATTCTTACGAACCCACCCTCCTACCCCCATCCTGGAAGTACCTGGAGACAGAAAAATATTGTCTGGAGACCTTTTAGTATTGGCTTTTTTCTGTATGTTTATTATTTTTCCTAGTTAGCAGCAAACAAGATCTGGGGATTGTACAGGTGCACCATGGGATACTTACCTAGCCACAAGCCAACTCGAAGTCTGCCAGCTTGTAAATAGTCTGAGTCGAGGATGGTCTCCGATTCCATACGTAAGAATGAAGGGCGAGATGGACTACAAGCATGGAACGTTATGTTGAGTACATAACTTCTTTTTCTGTTTTCTACAGAATCTGGTGTTGAACTGAATATCTGTTAACACATTTTAGTTACATTTGTGTAAATTTCACCTGTTAGCCAACTGTTTTAGCTACCCTGTTACAAGGCAGTTATCTGTTAAGTCTGTAATCTGCTCTGACTGCATACTTGTGAAGATATTGTGAAAGATGTATTGCTAGATTTAGAACTGGATTTACCCTGAACAAGATGGCACTGTTAGATGTTTACTGTTAACAGTGACCTCTTCCTCAAATATGCTGTTTTTTTCCTCTCTCTCTACCACTTTTATTACCCAGTGTAAATAGTAAACATATAGATAATGACATTCTTGGTCATAATACCTTTTTAAAAATTGTCTATCCCTGTAGAGGAGTCTTGCATTGAAATTCCAAAATTAATGCTAGCACTACTGGGATCCCACTCACTTTTTCATGCTAGTAGCAGGGCTGTGATACACACTGACCTTTATTTATTTTTTTTACTTGAGTATTTCGGTCTGTTGCCTACTTGGCTGTTTTTCCTTCTGCTGCCATCAAGTGACACTAGTCAGGCTTTTCTGCATAAAGTTGCTAACCTCCATTGCTCCCAAGGTTGTCCTGATGCACATTGTTTGCAGTGCTGGGAGCCCATCTGGCTTGTCTAAATCAGCCCTGGTAAAAGCAAGACATTACCTGACAATTTTTGCATACTGCTGATGCAGTGTTCATAATACCTTCATACTAGCCATTCTTGGATGCAGTCAGAGTGATGATGGATTAGGCAGCTTTTCTTTTCACAGGATATGCAGGTTGGCTTTAGCCACTCATCCCACCCTCCCTATTCAGCTGCTCCAGTGCCCGAGTCACTAATCAGTCTAGTCTTATATGTGTTACAGTCAGCACTTTGTGCATCCAAGGACTGGCAGTATAAGCCCAGTGGATGGCCCTTGCAAGTCAATACAGTGGCTTTTGGGGAATGCCTTGACCACCACAGGATTATTGCTACAGTGATTATTTCTTTAGATCTGCTGATTAAGTACCTCACACCACTGTACTTTAACCTGAGTAAATTGTCCATTGTTATGGGCATGCAGCCCTTGTTTGGTACATTGTTATCATCACTTCATGTATGGACTGTTTTTATTGATGCCCAATTCAGATTTGCACTGGGCTGTCTTAAAGTAAGGGCTTTTTGATCCCTTTGGAATTTTCTGGACTATTGAGATTCAGTAAATGGAAATAAGTAGTTGCTTGCCCACTGAACATTAGCATGTTTACCTTGTGCACTGACTGGAAATTGAGTAAGTGCATTCTGTAAGACTCTGTATGTTTTTTCTTTACTTCTGGACGTTAGGGGCCATGATGCCAGCCAGATCACTCTGGCACTAGGTACTGCTGCTTCATATCCTCGTGCATGTCAGGCATTAGGTGCAATGCTGTCGAAAGGGGCCCTGAATCCTGCAGACATCACAGTTCTCTTCAAAATGTTTACCAGCATGGACCCCCCTCCTGTTGAACTAGTAAGTATGGCACTGAAAACTTCATTGAAACTTGTTCTCATTCTGTTGTGGCTGTTTTGCATATTTGGGTGCTATAAATTGTCTTATTTCAGATATATTTTTAAAAGCGGAATAAGTTGAATATTGAATGTTTTGCTTCAGTAGCTATACTTCTGTTTTTTTTTCTGTGACCTAGAGGAAGTCAGCAGTAATTTAAATATATTTTAAACATTTAGTAGTGGTTCAGTTAACTGCGGTGGTGGTGCTGCGGTAGCGTTGTCGCCTCACAGTAAGACGTTGTCCTGTTCGATTCTCAGCTAGAGCGTCTTCTGTGTGGAGACGGCCGTGACTGGGCGTTCCTTCGTTGAAGGTTGTGCGTCAGGGCTGGCAACTCGGCACGTAAAAATCTTATGCCAATCATTAGCGGACTGGAGTTCCGCTGTGGCGACCCCTAACCGGGAAAAAGCTGAAAGAAACAACAACAAAAAGTAGTGGTTCAGCTACTGTTATGTAGTGCCATTACATTTAATATTTGTAAGTCTTTTCATTCCTTCTGTTGACATTGTTCCCTTAGTAGTGGGGGGGGGGGGGCTTGAGATTAGAGATGCACATTTATTACTTTGTGATATTGTCTGACACCCTGACCTGAGTGCTTGTTCACATGACGAGCACAGTGTGATTATGACTGCAGTATCAGTCATCCGGTAAGCATCCTTCGATAGCTAATCTCATGTTTCCATAGCTCCACACATTACAGAAAAGCTGAAATTTATGTCAGCCTTTTTGACCTCATTCCTCCAGATGCAGAGTTTATGCAATTCCAGCAGTATTAATGAAAGATTTATACCAGCTATATATTGACTAGTGTGACAGAACTGAAAAATTAAGGGTACAGATACTGCATTGTGCTAATCTGATCCTAGTTAGCATATAAAACAAAATTACAAATTCCTTCCTTCCTATATTTAAAAAAAATAAAATAAAAAGTATTAATACAGGGAAATGTTTTTTTTCGGGGGTGGGGTGGGGTGGGCGGGTTTCTCTGTAATGGTACATCATATTTTGTGTTTCTCACTGAGTATTAACTCAACTGAAAGTTGTGGCTGTGTCTCTACAGTTAGTTCCCCACTCACCCTCTCTGTGCTTGCTGTGGTGTTAATGTTGGTGGCTTTGAAACTGCCTGCCCCTCTTGTAAATTTCTATTTCGATACTCCTTCTGGGCCCATCTTATTTGCTCACTCAACTGAGTGCAGTGAGATCATATTCTGATTTCAGGCACTCCTACTGTGTACAAAGAGAGCATTTGGGAAGGACAACCCCTGTAGCCTCTTAATCCTGCTCTGTTACCTCCCTCAAAAAATATATATAAATAAAATATATACATATTTTATTCAGCTGCTCTTGCTGTAACTGTCTTAGTTGCTGTTCTGCGTGCTGTCTGTTCAGTCGCTCTTACTCTGCACTTATTACTGCTTGTTAGTAGCCTTCTAATTTGCTGCCTTCTGCACTTGTTTTTTAGTCAATTGTTAATTTAATTGCATTTATTTAAACTGGATTTGCTGTAATATTGCTACACACTCATGTGCTAGCCTGCACTGCAATTTGAATTGTATTTACTGCTGTTTTAGCTGCTTTTATGTAAACAAAAAAAAAAATTCTAAGCTTGTTTCCTGCATTTCCTGTAACTAGACTAGTCCAGATACAGACTTGCTGTATCCAGGGCTGTTGGTAAGTTTCTGAGCCCCCCAAGCCTTTCTGTGTTGGAGGGAAGCCTTCTAACTTATCAGTGGGAGTGGTGAGCACTAGGTAGCCTATCTATCATGGGATGAGTGGGTTTTGGCCCAGAAGTTGTAGTTCATTGGCTGTTTGGGCAGTTTTTCCATCTCTGTGTACTTTTTGGTTTAAAAGCCTGTGTTTGCGTTTGGTCCCCGCCTTTCCTGTAACTAGTGTAGTCCAGGTATGGATTTGCTGTATCCAGGACTGTTAAGCTTCTGAGCCCCCCAAGCTCTTCTGTGTTTTGGAGACTAGCCTTCTAGCTTATCAATGGGAGTGGTAAGCACTAGGTAACCTATCTACCACAGGAGGAGTGGTTTCTGGCCCAGAAATTATAGTTTATTGGCCATTTGTGAAGCTTTGCCATCTCTTTCAACCTTCTGATTTATAAGCCTCTGTTTGCACTTGTTTCCTGCCTTTCCTGTTACCAGTCTAGTCCAGGTACAGATTTGCTGTATCCAGGACTGTTTGTAAGCTTCTGAGCCCCAAAGCCTTTCCATGTTGGAGGGAAGCCTTCTAGCTTATCAGTGGGAGTGGTAAACATTAGTTAGCCTGTCTACTACAAGAGGAGTGGTTCCTGGCCCAGAAATTGTAGCTATTGGCCGTTTGGGCAGTTTTTTTCCATCTCTTTCAACTTTCTGGTTTAAAAGCCACACCTGCGCTTGATGTCCTTCAAGAATGCAACTGCAGTCATAACATGTGGGTTGTCCTGCCTCAGGCAGCCCTCGGTCGGCCGGATTCCAAAGTCTGGGTCCGACGTCGGCTGATGTCGCATTTCTCTCCGTCAGAGCGGCTGGAGTATATAAGCATCAGCCGATGCCATTTTCTTCAGTCTTTCTTGCCGCATGGTGCCCGAAGCAGAAGCAGTTCGCAAGTGCCGGTCGGTCAGCTCCTGTATTCTACGATACCGAAGTCATCAAAAAAGCTAAGTACCCCGTTGGGGACCTTTTCTTGTCTCAGCCGATGTCAGAAATTACTGAAAAAGTTAACAATTGTCTTTTTTGTGGTAAACAAATACCTCATAAGGATTTCCACTCTTACTGCCTCCCTTGCCTGGGCCCAGACCACGACGTCTCGGCCTGTGTAGCCTGTGCTCGCTTCAACAAGCGCACTCTCAGGCGCCGGGCGGAGTTCGCGGAAGATTTTTTCGGCGATAAATTTCCTTACACCATGCCGTCGGATCTTCCGACATCGCAAACTCCCAAAAAGCGAAAAGACCAGGACCGACATCCTCGGCCCGCGTCTACCACCGACTCCACGCCAAAACCTAGTGCGAGTGCTCCGGTTCCCTCTGAGACGGTCTCTCCACCGCTCCGAACCGAAGACACCGCATTACCGACGACTCCGATCCCAGACATTACTCCGCCAGTTATAGATTTTCCTCCGGATACTGAAACCGAGGAAATGCCCGAGACCATTGCTGTAGACAAGGTCACTCCTGCACGTGGAGCTGCCAGGCCTCCTATGGCCATGTCTATTAAGGCCTACACTAGGGCTAAGGCAGCCAGCAAAACAAAGCATATTACTTCTAAATCTTTACCTCAGCCGACTCCGGAGACACAAATTATGTCCATGGCTGCTGATTTAATTTCCATGATTAAAGGTTCACAGACCCACCCTGAGAGAGCATCCCAGCCTCCTCCTGATAAAAGGCCCCGGGTTGAACCCTCTGACCCTACTCCTTCAGATGAAGACTCTGAGGGCTCTGTCCACTCTGATAGCCAGGAAGAGCTCTTCCAGACCTATGAGGACTCGGATGCAGAAGACTCCATACCTTCGGCCTCCCCTCCTGAGGATATTTCTTTTGGGGAAGTTCGGCACACCATGAGGGAACATTTCAAGTGGCAGGGCCAGGAATATTCTGATTCCAGGAAATGCCTTAGGACTTTCCTTAAGAAGCCTCAGCACAGGCCCCTAGCTATTCCTCCTGTACTTGATGTTCTGGATGATTTGTATTCTGATTCTAGTGCTACCCCTGATACTCTCCCTCCTGCTCCAGCCAAGCCAGACAGGTATTACAGGGTTCCAGAAACTCATTCCCATTTATTCAGGGCCCATACTGTTGATTTGGAAACTATTTCACAGGGGCCTAAAGGAGTTTCAGCCTCCACCTCAAAAAATCCTTTGCCCTCCAACAGGGAAGCAAGGTCATTAGAGAGATGGGGTAAAAAGGTTTACACATCCACTACCTTATCTATGAGAGCTTTAAATTGCCTTTTTCATATGTTCCAATATCAGGATTATCTCTTAGAAGATTTACAAAAAACATTAGCTTCTCCTGATCCTTTAGACAGGAAGACTGCAGGAAGCTGTACATAACACTCAGCAAGTAAGCAATCACTTCCTGCAGTGTGGATATGATGCACTGGAAGCTTCATGTAGGGCAACTATGACAGGGGCAGTGATGCGTAGACATGCTTGGTTAAAAGATCAACCTCTACCAGATCATGTAAAAGCAAAACTTCTGGATGCACCTTTGGAGAAGAACAAGCTTTTTGGTGCAAATGCTAAGGATGTGTTAAAGACCATCGAAGAAAAAGCAAAATCAGTTCAAACTGTAAAGGATTTCCTCCAGGTTCAACCCCCCAGATTCAGTAGGAATTGGCCTTCAAAAAACTGGTCCTTTCCTAATCCAGAAAAGTTTCAAAGGGGTAAGAACAGACGTGGCCGAGGAAGAGGCCAATACAGAGGCCCTTACAGGGGACGTCAATGGCAGCCAGGAAACCAAAGAAGTGACGCAGGGGTTTCTCCTGCCCAACAACCACAATCTCAATGACTTTCCTCTACTACCGCCTACCAGGGAACAACTAGAAGCTCCCTTGGGCGGGAAATTGTCTCTGTTTGCAGAAAACTGGCACAGACTGACAAAGGACAAATGGATTTTGGACATTATAGACCGAGGGTACAGGTTTCATTTTCATACCTTAACATACCACAACATCAAAGGGCAGAGGCTATCAAGCAAATCACTCTGCTAACTCGAATGAAAGCAATAGAAAGAGTTCCACAACAAGAACAAGAACAGGGGTTTTACTCAAGACTGTTCCTTGATCCAAGAAAAGAATCTCAATGGAGACCAATACTGGACTTGTCCGCATTAAACACCTTTCTCATAGTACCAAAGTTCAAAATGCTGACTCTACAGCAACTCCTTCCCATGCTGGGCAAGGAGTCGTGGCTGATTACTCTGGACCTCAAGGAGGCATACCTGCATGTCCCTATCAGACACAGCTGCAGAAGATACCTCAGATTTCTTGCAGGGCCAGAGCATTATCAATTCTCAGCATTGCCATTTGGCTTATCTACTGCCCAGAGTGTTTACAAAATGCCTGGCTTCAGTAATTGCTCATTGCAGGCTCCAGGGTATACAAATTTACCCGTACCTGGACGACTGCCTCATACAAGCGGACGACAAATTGATGTTGACAAAAAAATCTGGAATATGTCATACGATTACTTCAAGCTCTGGGATACACAGTCAACTTCCAAAAGTCCAGACTGCAGCCATCCCAGCAAATAATCTTCTTAGGAGCCAAACTAGACACAGCCTCTCAGATGGCTTACCTGACAGAAGACAAGCAAGAGAAGTTAACTCAATACTTCAAAGGTTTAGCAAAACTCACCCAGATGACTGCAAGGAGATTCCTACAGGCCCTGGGTTACATGGCATCCTGCATTCTACTGGTTCCATTAGCAAAACTACACATGAGAAAGCTTCAATGATACCTAAAAAGCATTTGGTCTCAGCACAGCAACAACTTGGAGACAATAATACCACTCATTCCATGCTTACAAAAGGAATTCCTATGGTGGGCTTTGGTGAGCCAGGAAAACACAGGTATGTCATTCCAAAAACCACAGATAACACAGACCATGACTACAGACGCCTCAGACCTCGGATGGGGGGCGCACATGGAAGGCAGGTGTATACAAGGACAATGGTCTCCAAAGGAAACACATCTGCATATAAACCAAAAGGAAATGCTGGCAGTAATGCATGCTATCGAGGCTTTTCAAAACCAACTCCAGCAAGGTCACTTAATGATACGGACAGACAACACCACTGTGATGTGGTACATAAACAAGCAGGGGGGCACCCACTCTTACCCCCTTTGCAGACTGACAATGCAGCTTTGGGAGAAATCACTGAGTCTAAACATCCAGTTACAATCACAGTTTGTTCCAGGAAAAGACAATGTGTTGGCGGACAGCCTAAGCAGGAATTTCACAGATCCACACGAGTGGAGGTTACATCCGAAGGCTTTCAGACAACTCACTTCGACATGGGGCAAGCCAGAAGTGGACCTGTTTGCCTCTCACCTCAATCATCTCCTACCAAAATTTTGCACAAGGACATACCATCCAAAGGCTTGGAAAATAGATGCTCTTTCATTCAACTGGAACTCCCTAGCAATCTATGCATTCCCACTTCTGCCATTGATGACTGCAGTATTACTAAAGATCAAAGCAGAGAAGCCCAAGGGAATCATAATAGCTCCGGATTGGCCAAGACAACACTGGTACCCACTACTACGGAGCATATGTCACACCAGGAGGTGGGCCCTCCCTCAGTGGCCTCTACTTTTGACTCAACACAATTTCGAAACGCTGCATCCAAACCTTCAGACACTGCAGCTAACAGCCTGGGAGATCCCATAAATAACTTCAACTTATCTCTCTCCAAGGAAGTTCAGCGGATACTAACGGAGGCTCGAAGACCGTCCACCAGAAAGGTCTACCTAGCAAAGTGGAAAAGATTCTGCAATTGGAATACCAGCAAAGGGCATGATGCATCATTACTGAACATCCCACTTATCTTGGAATATTTGGCAGATATGTTAGAGTGGCCTCTCATATTCTTCAATAAAGATACATGCATCTGCTATTTCAGCTAAATACAACACTGATCCTCCTGTTTTTTCTCACCCTTACTAAGACAATTCCTCAGGGAATCAAGAACATTAAGCCACCAAGAAAGGCCCCAGTGCCAGCCTGGGACCTCAATTTTGTCTTAGAAAAACTGACTCTACCTCCTTTTGAGCCAGCAGCTTCAGTTGACTTGCAATTTCTCTCATGGAAAACAGCCTTCCTGTTGGCAATTACCTCAGCAAGAAGGGTTTCGGAACTACAGGCCCTAATGGCAATACCACCCTTTATTATTTTCCACAGAGACAGGGTTTCATTAGGGACCAACCCTACCTTTATGCCAAAGGTGGTATCTAGGGTTTCTCTAAATCAAGCCATTCATCTGCCTGCTTTCTTCCCCAACCCTGAGAATAAGGGGGAAAGGCTTTTGCATACCTTGGACATTCATAGACAACTTCGATACTACCTGGACAGAACCAAGGCCAGTAGGAAGTCTGAACAGCTTTTTGTAGCTTACGCCCCTGCAGTCCAAGGAAAAGCAATTTCAAAACAGACTGTTTCTAAATGGATTGGACATTGCATCAGATTCTGTTATTCCTTTCATGGAAAGACTGTTCCAGCCTATGTCAGACCACATTCCACCAGAGCTACAGCCACCTCTACAGCATTTTTAAGAGGGGTGCCTACAAAGGACATTCTAGAAGCTGCTACATGGAGCTCCGTGCATACATTCTCAAAACACTACAATCTCCCCCTATATTCCAGATCCAGAGCAGGCTTTGCTTCGGCAGTCCTGCATGGTTTGATTGCCACACCTTCTTTTTCCTAGAGCATACCTCCTCCCCCAGCTAAGCTATGGTATTCTACCCACATGTTATGACTGCAGTTGCATTCTTGAAGGACATAGTACAGTTTTGTACCTACCATAAATGTAGATGTCCGATAGACATGCAACTGCAGTCGGGTTTTCCCTCCCTCCATACCCCTCTATGCTTAGGGTCCACTTCTATCCCCCTCACTCTTAGCTGGGGATATCTGTTATGGTGTATTTGTTTTATTGCTCATGTAATTGTTTGGAATCCTGTTTTTGTCTTCCAATTTGGTTACAGCCTTCCTTGGAGGGCACCTGGCATCTGGGGCAAGAAACACTGAAGAAAATGGCGTCGGCTGATGCTTATATACTCCAGCCGCTCTGACGTCAGAGAGAAATGCGACATCAGCCGACGTCGGACCCAGACTTTGGAATCCGGCCGACCGAGGGCTGCCTGAGGCAGGACAACCCACATGTTATGACTGCAGTTGCATGTCTATCGGACATCTACATTTATGGTAGGTACAAAACTGTACTTTTCCCACCTTTCCTGTAACTAGCCTAGTCCAGATACAGAGTTGCTGTATCCAGGACTGTTGGTAAGCTTCTGAGCCCCGCAAGCCTTTCTGTGTTGGAGGAAAGCCTTCTAGCTTATCAGTGGGAGTGGTAAGCACTAGGTAGCTTGTCTACCACAAGAGGAGTGATTCTTGGCCCAGAAATTGTAGTTTATTGACCATTTGGACAGTTTGTCCATCTCTTTCAACTTTCTGGTTTAAAAGACCACATCTGCGCTTGTTTCCCATCTTTCCTGTAACTAACCTACTGGGAAGCACTAGAAAGCCTTAAACTGATACAAGCCTTCTAGCTTAGAAGAGAGACTTTGGAGTGATTAAATATCAGTTTTCTGTACATTCTTGCTGTACTTAACTGTTTTCCACCTAAACGCTGATTTTCCAGCATTTATTGTGATTCAAAAGCTTGTTTTTTCACATATTGTCCTTATTTGACTGCCTGCACTTTTAAAAAGTCGTTTTTTTGTTTAAATAATTTAACTGTTGTAGTATACACACTAAAGTGCGATAGCCTTTTATGATCGTTTGTAGTCGTTTAAAGCTGTTTTAAGTGTATTTTTTACTGTTTTTGCCTAATCTTTTCAAAAAAAAAAAAAAAAAAAAATTCCTTGTTTCCCACCTTTCTTAGCTAGTATAGACCAGTTTTCAGGCTAGTGTTGAATTTAGGGCTGTTACAAGTTTCTGAGTTGCCCATACCTTGGATAGAAGGAAGTTTCTATGCTCACCTGAGAGAGGGGAGCTTTGAGCAGCCTATCAGTCCCTGGAGGAGTGGTTCCAGCCCAGAAGTTAGTAGTTTATTGGCCATTTTGGGCCAATTTCTCTCTCTTTCATTTCCCTGCTATAAAAGCCACGTTTGCACTGTTTTGTGTGCTGGGCAGTGCCGGTTAGCTAGGGTTAAATTATTCCCAGCTCCACTAAGTATCCTCTTCAGTTTTTCCTTTGAAACTAGTCTAACTCTCAACCTAAGCACTCAAAAAGCATCCTACAAACCAGCACTTGCTCAGACCTAATAGCAAGCACTAATATACCCTGACACTTGATTGCCCAGCAGGGCAAGGCTCTTTATTCAACCCTCACCAACCAAGCAGCTCACCCCACTATTCAGGCATGACCAAAGGGCAATTTCAGGTGTACTCTCCAGTCCAGCTGGTGAATCTGGGTATCCTGAGGCAATATTACAACTGCCTCATGTACACAGACAACCCTCTCCTCCTACCACAAAACACTAACATATGCGAGAGATGCAATTATACAGCCAGACTGGAGGCTAAGCTGTCTCCACCCAAGACTGGAACAGATAGTCAAGAGGAGAAGGTTAACATTTGCACCACACCTCCAGCCACAGATGGACCTACTAAATCAGCACTGGCAAAAAATGCACATAAATACACAAAATCATACTCTGAGGCTCTAAATAAAAACCTGCAAAAGCATCAGAGACCTCCAAAGCATACACCCAAACAACCTGCACCTCCCATCACAAACCAGACAACACATAAAACACAAAATCAGTGTGCCGCACAATCACAGCCTTTAAGGTGAAATAACATACCCTAACGCACTATAGTAATAGTTGACTCTATAGTCAGGCACACTGACGTCCCACTCACTAGGCTGGACAAGCAGAAGATTACTGTTAGCTGCCTGTCAGGAGCTAGAATCCGCCACGTAACACAAGCACTCGGGTCACAGGTACAAATATTACTCTGTCATTGTTTATGTTGGTGTGAATGACCTGAGACGTACCTCCTTGGACTACATGAAAAGAGACATGGAAGAGCTCTCTAATCATCTAGCCTAGGCTGGTATGACCCTTACCCTGAGTAGCATCCTGCCCTCACCGAGAATACCACCTCAGTATAAAGAAAAAATTTATCAATTTCAGCAATTGGCTAAACTTCTGGTGTCATTCAAAGGGGATCCAGTGTCTGTCAGCCTGGGATGACATGCTCGACAAGCCACATTGCTTCGCAAGAGACTGCTTGCACCTGTCACACCTAGGCTTTCGAGTACTGGCCAAGGCTCTTGCTGCCCCCATAGTGCCTTTTTTAGGCAGGGCTCAAAAGTCAAACCCACCTCCGTAAACAGCACAAGTAACAAAAAACTGAGGGTTATGCTACTCCACGCCAGGAGTTTAAATCTCAAAATGCACGTGCTCGAAGCACTCCTCAGTATGGAGAACGTTGACATCTGTGCAGTAACTGAAACCTGGTTCAAGGCTCCAGAGAGCACCCCAGCACTACTGGACTACAACTCGTACCACATGTTTCGGCCACAGAACACAGACCGAAACATAAAAGGAGGGGGGTGTATCCATAATCATCGAGGATACCTACACCTCCAGGTTAGTGGCGCAGCATGATACCTCTGAGATCATCCATGTGCAACTAACATCGGGCAAATCTGCAGTGCAAATTGTGGCCTGCTACAGATCACCCTCCATGACCCAGGACCACCACTCCACCTTTCTGGAGACACTGGAAAACATGAAGGTCCTACCGAACACCCTGATATTGGGCGATTTCAGTTACCCTACCATTAATTGGGAAAACTACTCGAATACAAACTCCCAGGCCCAGCGCTTCCTGGAATTCATCAACTCAAATGCCCTGGATCAGCGGGTAAACTCCCCTACCAGAAGTGAAAACATATTGGACCTGGCCATCACAAACATGGGCGACAGGTGTTCCACACCGGAGGTCAACCCGTCACTGGTTAGATCAGACTAACTAATCACTCTGGATGTCCACACCCCACCACCACCCCCAACTAAGGAAACCACAGTAAAAAAAACTTTTCTAAAGCAAACTTCACCTTACTTAAGACAGAAACGGTAATTTTCAAAGCCCCCATGCTAAAGGATAATGCTGCCCAAGATGCAGAAACCTTTACAAATGCACTCGGAGTACCTACAAGCATGCATGGATCGTGCCATCCCTAGCAAAACCAAGACTCACTCCTCTAAGAGAAGGAAACTAGTCTGGTGGACCCCTGCCATAAACAGGCTGTACAATAGAAGGAGGAAACTAATTCAGAAAAAAAGCAAATCCCAAGAAGGAAAGACATCCCTGATCAGTATCAATAAGAAACTAAGGTCCCTCATAAAATCATCCAAGGCTAAGTTCGAAAGAAAAATAGCCAAGGATTCAAAAGATAACCACAAAGCCTTCTTTAGCCATGTTAAAAATCTAAGTGACAACTCGCAGATATGCACTGAACTAGTGCAAAATAGCACAAAATATACTGAACCTACAACATCCTGGCATATTCAGTGTAAACTTCACCCCCAAAAGGGCCCACAACAATACTGGAAAAGTGTAGTGTCCCGGAAATCACAGACACCCAGGTGAAAAAAGCCTTTTCAAAAGCCAAAAACACAGCATCAGTGGGGCCAGATGGTGTCCCAGGCTGCGTCTTGCATGAACTACAGAATGAACTATAACCCCCCACCTAGACACGCTGTTCAACCTCAGCCTCTCCACATGCTACGTGCCCATAGAACGGCACACAGCAACGATTATTCCACTCCACAAAGGAGGGGCCACAACTGATCCTGGTAACTATTGCCCCATAAGCCTGACTAGCCTGGTCTGCAAGGCTATGGAGCGCATCATCATGGAACACATTAACAAAGACATTGAAAACCTCCAAATTCTTGACCCGACCCAGTTCGGCTTTAAGGGGCAGATCATGCCTACTTAAACCTGGTTGACTTCTTTGAGTCAGTCACCAAGGCCATAGATGAGGGAAAGGTTGCTCACACAGCCTACCTTGACCCCGCCAAGGCTTTTGACACCATTCCCCACTCAGGTATTACAGAAAAACTCACCAGCTTGAACATAAACCCCTATGTCACGGGATGGTTTGCCAACTGGCTTACAGACAACTCACACGGTAAGAATAGCTGGCTCCACGTCCGACTCTAAACCAGTCACAAGTGGTGTCCTGCAAGGCTCAGTCCTGGGACTCCTACTGTTCAGCATATACTTCTCAGAAGTACAGGTAAGCACAGGAGGACTATGGCTAACCAAGTTCGCAGATGACTGCAAACTGGGAGCCATAATTGATTCTCCGGCTGATACGGACATCCTCCAAAAGGGCCTTACTGAGATGGCACCTGGTGTCAGTCATGGACTCAAGCTAAATGTCAAAAAATGCATAGTCATCCAGTTTGGGAAAAACAAAACACCCACGAATTACCATATAGGTGGCAGCCCCTTTAATACAGAAGAGGTAATAAGAGATCTGGGGACCCAGGTAGATAGTAATCTCTCCTTTGACAATCATATTGCCAAAGTAGTTAGGAAATCCTTCTGTGTGGTCCATCTAATTACTAAAGGGTTCGCATCTAGAAATAGAGATTGTAGTGCCCCTCTACTCATCACTCATCAGATCCATCAATAGAGTACAATGCCGCATTTGGGATGCACCTCACAAGACACTTCCAACAGCTGGAGAGACCACAAAAGTACCTCACCAAGAGGATTACTGGCCTCAAACATATGTTCTTTGCAGCTCGACTGAAAAAACTCCGGCTGTACTCAGTGGCATATCGCTTACTCAGAGGTGACCTCTGACTCGGAATTGATGGACATGCTCCACTTAACGAAATCCAATTCACTGCAAGCCATGCGCTCTAGTAAGCTAAACCTTGCCACAACAATAAATAGAACATGCTGGAGGGATAGATTCCGGTCACAGAGACTCCCCATGCTTTGGAACAAAATTCCAAACTACATTAGGCAGAGCCCCTCACTAACACTCTTCAAGAGAAACCTTGATGAGTGGATGGGTAACAGAAAATACACCCCTGGGATCACTTCATTGGCTCTGCTTGACAGAGGATCAGTAAATTAATCAATGGGGAGGCAAAAGCCGACACACTCTGGCTAGGCTTATAAATGCCCTCGAGCCAGATAGCCTAGTACCTACCTATGAACCTATAACTAACCTTAGTGTGAACAGAGTATAATGCATCTTGGCAGGCTGCCATTGTGAAATGCCTAAAAAAGTTTACATTTCTCAAAAAAACTTAGTCTATATTTTGTTTTTTATATTAATTGTATTTATATTTATTTTTTCCCATTTGTTAACCGGCTAGACCATTTTAAGGTATGGTGCATGGCAAGAGGCAAGAATCAAGTTACAGAAACAGAAAATAGTGAAAGAAATATAGAAAGAGCAAAAAAAAAAAAGTTAGTCCTTTTCAGACCACTGAAACAAGTTATTCATAAGATAGGAAGGTGTTCTGGAGACATCACTGTTATATATCTTAAGGCATATTGTAGGCATATGCAGGATTATTTGGCCAGGCTTAGAAAATTTGTCTCACCCAGGAGCATTTTTAGTTATTTTTCAAAGTATATAAAGTGGAGATGCTTCAAATTTATTTTGTCATGTTTATTACTAAAATTTTCAGAAAGTGATATATGCTTGCACCCAAGACTTGCTTTCTTGCTGAAATGATTTACAATGCAGCTCATTATTGAAGTCAGATTGAGTTATATAGCCATGGTCAGTAAAAATATTTTTGGTGGTGGCATCTTTCCGGTAGGGGCAGTAAAGGTTGCTTTTGTAGAGAAATATTCACTTCTTACATAATACCGACTTAACACAGTTATGTTCTGGCATTAGCATTGTATCCTCTATCCAGAAGAAAACTTGTAATACTCGCACCTTAAAAGAGATGAGCATAACATGGTTTTGCACTCTGCACATTCTAATCACAATATAGGCCTTTATGAATTCTTTGAAAGTACTGGATTGTAGGACTGAAATACAGAAATTTTCTAGTATCTTCTTTGTCTTTCAGCTTTTTCCTGGTAAGGGGTCGCCACAGCGGAACTCCGGTCCGCTAATGATTGGCAGTAGATTTTTACGAAACGCCGAGGTGCCAGCTCAACGCCCAACCAAGTTTCTTAAATGCATATCTGTAGAAATAAAATGCATTTATTATGCTCATATGTCCAGAGCTATTGTAGCAGCCGCCTCTGACAAACTTAAGTCAGGATGATTATTATCATTTTTTTTTTATTATTTATTACAGTGCTGGGCCCCATATTTGATTAACTGTGATCAGATATGTGAGTTGTTTTCAAACCTAAAGTATCTTCAGTTCAGCCAAGATGTATTTTTGTGAAGACATTTTGTCCATTGTAAGACATTCAGCTTGTTTTACGTGCACACCAATACCCCCTCCCCCATGATAATTTAACTGTGATCAGATAGCTGTAAGCCATTTTCTTTTAAGTAGTCTAACCATCTCCATTATACCCCTAACAGTCCTAACACCTGAAGTGCATCTAATTATCAGATGAAAGAAATGCTGACCTTATGAAGGACTATGGCAAGTGTTTGCTTATGATTAAAAATATTTACCACAGTCATTAATTACTTTTGTAGTTGGGAAGTTTCACAAACACTTCCTGGTTCCACTATCCAACTCAGCGACTTTGTTTTCAGCTAGGATATGGACCAAGGTCCTGTTAATACCATTGTTCCTTTCCCAATCTGCAAGAAGAAAAAAACTCGTTCAGGAGGCTTCACTCACCAGTCCAGTTTTTCTTGCCTCAGAAGCTGATGTTCAACTCCGATATGGCCATAAGTTGTTATGCAGACCACTTATCTTTTTCTCCTGATTCCTTTGACATTGCTCCTTGGGATGCCACTACGGGCTGGGAGTCAGGCACCTCATTTGTGGCTGTACAGTACTGGTGGATGTTTCTTTGCTAATCCATACTGAGGAGCTTTTTCATTGGTTTAGGGACTGTCCATCCAGCCACCATTTTTCTGGGGAAACTCCTAGAAAAAAGTGAAAGCCCAGGCACACTTACCTAGAGAAAATAAGTAGCTAGGTTTAGCAAAATAATTGAGAGCATTTCAGTCTCTAGGTGTGATTATCTGCCTCAGAAGAGCAAGAAAACGATTGATTTCCTATTGGATTTTGACTCCAAGTGTGAGGGACAAGATTAAGGTTTTCCTAAGATTCTCTTCCTGAAGATTTTGTTTTTCAGAAATGCTATTGCCAGTATGAGGGACTGTCCCTTCTGATGAGCTTTGCTTTGAGGATACCTTTTTGGCAGCCTAAACTTCTCCTGACAGTTAGCCATCTGCTCTTGGAAAGTTGTGAAAGTTTCTCTTCTGTAATCCAAGGGTCGATAATGCAGAAATCTCTGTCAAACTCAGCTTCTACAAAACTTTTTTTTTCAGCTGCCAGCATTACCCTTTCTGGCAAACTGTAAAGGTTTTTAGTTTGGTGAAAGGGTGTTTTTTTTTTCCACACTGCCCATCATTTTAAATTGTCAGGCTTATAGATATGTTTTTGCTGGCTTCCTATGATAATTTAAATAATTTGCTGATTTCTCTCCTTCAGGTGCTAAACCTTTAGTGTATTCAGTAGTATCTGCTATGTCATAGGTAATCAAACGTTATTTGAAATGGGCTTATGACACTGCTAATCTTGATGTTCTTCGTGTTTCACTGTTGCAGTCATCACATTTGGGTTATCTGCTTGCAGTAGCCCTCAGTCGGCCTGATTAACAAAGTCTTGGGTCCTGCGTCAGTTGCAGTCTCTTCTATGATGTCAGGTCATCGGGTATAAAACATGCAGCCAATGCCATTACATCAGTATTTCTTGCCGTGCGGTGCCCGAAGCAGAAGCAGTTCGCAAGTGCCGGTCGGCCGACTCCTGAAATTTTCGTTTTAGAGTTTCAGAACCGAAGTCTTCAACTAAAATCTAAGTACCCCATTGGGGAAACTTTTTCTTGCTCTAAACCGATGTAAGTAAAAGTAAATAATTGCATTTCTTGTGGAAAGCAAATACCTCATAAAGATTTTAATTCGTACTGTATTCCTTGCCTAGGCCCTGACCACTACGTACCTCGCTTTCGGTTTTGTGCCTTATTTAAACCTCAAACTATCCGTCTTCGGTATATTTTAGCTTCTAAATAGTTTGGTGCTCGGTTCAATTATCCTGATATGTCTTCGGTAAGCCATCCGACTATCGACATTCTGAAAAAAAATGCAAAGATAAAGACAGAGGCCGCCTAGGACCAAAGCTGCCGACGACGCTTCTAAGCCAGTCACCAGTTCGCTGTTACTCATTGAGGCGCTTTTGCAGCCCCTGATGCCCGCTATTTCAGATTCACAGGCCTCTACCGAGACCCATTCGTAGTCCGGTATGCCACAAGATGCTTCAACTGTGGAACCTGTGGATGTGTCTGCCTTGGATGGGTCCAGAGCCGCTGTGCAGGCACTGGCTTCTGAGGGTGTATTCAGGCCTTATTGACTTGCATATTAAACCAATGCCATCTTCTTCTTCAAGACCTAAAACTCGAACCATGCCTAGAAAACTGATGCCCAGACGGCATGGTCAGGCCTCTATGCCTAAAAAAACAAATAAGAATGGCTCAAGACCTTATTACTTTAATCAGGTGAAGCCAAACTTCCCCCTCTAAGAGACCTAGGACTGAGTTTCCTTATGATACTTCTGAGCAGGATTCTGAAATTTTTGATTGATCTGATGACCAGGATTTACCCTTATCTACCTATGAGGATTCTGATGCTGAGGACTCCATTCCCTCTGCCCCTGAAAATGATGTTGATTCCTGATTGTGCTGAAAAATAAGGATTTACAGGATTTAATGTATTCTGCTGAACAAGTTGGAAAGCATACTTTGCAATGTGGTTTTGATTCACTAGAGGCATCTTGCAGGGCTGCTGTAACTGGGTCTGTACGTAGAAGGCATGCTTGACTTAAGGAGCAATCCTTGCCAGATCATGTTAAAGCTAAATTACTGGATGCTGCCTTAAATCAGGACCGCCTGTTTGGCAACAAGGCAGAAGAAGTTCTTAAAAAGATGGTGAAAAAAGGTAAATCTATGCAAACTGTTAAAGATTTTTTACAAGTACAACCTTCCAGATTTAGTAGGCATTGGCCTTCTAAGAAGGTCCTTTCCTGCCTCTTCCAGACCTCAGTCCAAACCCAGATCCAGCAGAGCACCCAGGGTATGCACAGGACTAAATAGTGGGAGGCCTCCACTTCCAAATCTAGGACTCCCCCCTATGGTAAACTGTCTCAATGACTTCTTTTTAAAACTTCCAAGCACTTTTCCAACTAACTGCCCCTTTGGGGGGAAAGATTGCTCTGCATGTAAAGAACTGGGAACGCATTACCCAGGACAAATGGGTTTTAAATAGTGTCCCAAGGATACAGATTTCACTTCCACATGCTAGCAACCTCAAGCGGTTGGCCAGATCTACCCCTAATTCAGTGGGCGGAGGCCCAAAAGCAAGTACTCTCTCTTAAGCATAGGGGCGATTCATTTGGTACCAGAAGAGGGAAAGGGACAAGGTTTCTACTAGAGACTTTTCCTGGTACCCAGAAAAGACAATTTGTGACGTCCTATCCTGGACCTGTCTACTCTAAACACCTTTTTGGTGATTCCAAAATTCAAGACGCTGACTCTCTTCACCAGTTGCTTCCTATGCTAGGCAAAGATGCCTGGTTGGCAACACTAGATTTAAAAGAAGCATATCTGCACATCCCAATCAGGGAATCTTGCAGACGATACCTACGCTTCAAAGCAGGCTACACACACTATCGGTTCTCTGTACTGCCCTTTGGCTTATCTACGGCGCCCAGGGTATTCACAAAGTGCCTAGCTCTAGTCATTGTATTTTACAGGCAAAGAAATATTCAAATATACCCATACCTGGACAATTGTCTAATTCAGGCAGAAAGTCAGGATATATTTTTGAATCATCTGGCCTTTGTACGAAGGGTGCTAACTTGTCTGGGGTACACCATAAACGAAAAGAAATCCCACCGGGTACTCTGTCAGCAAATTATATTCCTGGGAGCAAGCTTGAATACAACTTCCCAGATGGCTTTCCTCACGCCAGAGAAACAAATTAATTTGACAACCTACTTCAAACAATTGGCCACAAAAACCCTGCTATCTGCAAGGCAAATACTGCAAGCCTTTGGGGGTTCATGGCCTCCTGCATTCTTCTAATTCCATATGCAAGACTGCATACGAGGAAACTACAGTGGTATCTAAAAAGCCTATGGTGTCAACATTCTCAAGATCTAGAAGTAATGATTCCTATCATACCTTGCCTATGCCTAGAGTTCCTTTGGTGGGCAGAGACCTGCCAGCAAAACAAGGGACTACCATTCACACTACCCCCCCTCCCCCCAAACCCTAACAGACACCTCAGACTATGTATGGGGGGCTCACCTGGCAGGGGAGGTGCATTCAGGGCAAATGGAACCCAAGACAAATGCACCTGCATATCAATCGAAAAGAAATGTTAGCTGTACAGAATGCTCTGACAGCCTTCAAGGACCACATTCTTCCAGGACAGTTAATGGTAAAGACGGACAAACACCACTGTTATGTGGTACATAAGCAGGGGGTACACATTCTTACCCCCTCTGCAAACTAGCCATGGCATTGTGGAACACAGCCTTGAGCTACCAAGTGCATCTACAAGCCCAGTTCCTGCCAGGAAAACTAAATACACTGGCAGACAGACTAAGCAGAAACCTCATGGACCCACATGAGTGGAAACTGGAACCAAGGATTTTCAACGTGTTGACAAGCAAATGGGGGAGCCCAGGTATAGACCTGTTTCTCTCCCTCCAGAACTATCAATTGAACAAATTTTGTGCAAGGACTCCCCACAACCAAGCTTGAAATGTGGATGTTCTGTCCTTCAGCTGGAAAAACCTATCAATTTATGCCTTTCCTCCTCTGCCTCTTCTCTCCAAAATACTACTAAAGATCAAACAGGACAAACCAAGGACGATTTTGATTGCAGCAGACTGGCCACGCCAACACTGGTACCCCCTCTTGCGCATTGTGTCACTGTTGGCCCCATGTCACCTGCCTCCGACTCCTTCCCTGTTGTCGCAGCAGGCGAACCAGATTCTGCACCCTCCGCTTGAAACACTGAACCTAGCAGCCTGGCTAATTACCTAATCTCTCCTTTACCATCCCTCAGTAAACCAGTGATGGATATCATTTTAGGGGCAAGGAGACTTAGTACTAGAAAATCTTATGCTGAAAAATGGAAAAGATTCTGTGCCTGGAACCAATCTCAAGGGATGAGCACAGCAGCGCACAATTTACCTCAGATTTTACAATACTTAACTGAGATGCTTCACAAGGGCCTGTCTTTTTCCTCCATCAAAATTCATGCCTCAGCCATTTCAGCTCATAACACAGAACCTCCCCTCTTCTCTCATCCACTGCTCAAGCAGTTCCTCAGAGGGACCAAAAATTTAAGACCACCCAGGAGAGCTCCGTCTCCAGGCTGGGACCTTAAATTTGTCTTGGAGAAACTCACTCTTCCTCCTTTCGAGCCAGCTGTTACTGCAGATTTAAAATTTCTTTCTTGGAAAACAGCTTTCCTTTTAGCAATCACTTCAGCAAGAAGGGTATCTGAATTACAGGCCCTTATGGCAGTGGAGCCTTTCCTCATCTTTCATGCGGACAGGGTGTCAATCAGAACCAATTCCTCCTTCATGCTCAAGGTGCTATCCACTGTGGCTCTTAATCAGTCCATTCATTTGCCAACCTTCTTTACTAATCCACAGAACAATGTGAAATGGATACTGCACTCCTTATATGTGCACAGACAACTTAGATTCTACTTGGACAGGACTAAACCTCAAAGAAACTCTGAACTACTGCTGGAGGCATTTGCTGCAGGGACAGAGGGGAAGGCTATTTCAAAGCAAACCATTTCTAAATGGATAGGCCATTTCATTCATTTCTGCTATAAGCACCATGGAAAACCTATTCCACAGGAGATCAGACCCCACTCAACCAGGGCTGCATCTACTTCTACAGCCTTTCTCAGAGGCATCCCTACCAGTGACTTCCTAGAAGCTGCTACCTGGAGTTCTGTACATACTTTCACCAAGCATTACCATTTGCCAATTTTGTCTAAATCCAGAGCTGGCTTTGCCACTACAGTTTTGCAGGGCCTTATAGCTGGTCCTAATGCTATCTAGATTCCTCCTCCCATCCTTAGCTTTGGGAATCTACCCAAATGTGATGACTGCAACAGTGAAACACGAAGAACATAATACAGTTGTGTACACTTACTATAAATGTAGATGTTCGAGTGTATTCACTGTTGCAGTCTTGGTTACCCTCCCTCCAGCTCCCTGACTTCTTTTGGCTATACCTCTGCTTTCCTTTACTATGCTTAAAAGCTGTTTGGTGTATTTGCTTCTTTGTTGGAGGTATAACCTTGTATATTTATATATTTAATTGCTTCCCATTAGGGGGACACTTGACATCTGGGGCAAGAAAAACAGATGTAATGGCGTCTGCTGCATGTTTTATACCCTTGACTACCTGACGTCATGGAAGATGAGACAGCAACCGACGCAGGACCCAATACTTCGATAATCAGGCCGGCTGAGGGCTACTGCAAGCAGATAACCCAAATGTGATGACTGCAACAGTGAATACACTCGAACATCTACATTTATGGTAAGTGTACACAACTGTACTTTTCTGGGACTGTTACTACTGGCTGTGTATTGAAAGGTTTGCTTGGTTACAATTTCAAAATTTGCCCGAGGTTGTTAATTCTTTTCTGCATAAGACGTTCATGGTTGGTCCTTCCTCTGCAAAGGTCCTTAAGGACTTTGAAAGGGGAATGTCAGCTCAGGAGTTAACCCAGACTTTTCAACTTTTGTTTCCCAAATGGAACAACAGCTTTTCTTTATAGTTCATGTTTTTCTTTCAGAAAGCAGAGCAAACATACATAAGGTTTGGGCAAACAACAGTTTCAAAAACAGTGGCAGGGTGAGTTAAAGAAGATTCTGGATTCTTCAACTGTGGCAGCCCCCTAAAGAATCAAAGCTATAACTGTTGTATGGATTGTAATCCCCCATGTAAGTAAAGGTTTACATCCTGGAGCAGCTACTCTCTTTCTACCAGTAACCATGTATTAACTTCTACAAATCCTCCTTAAATATTGTAAGCTTCTCACATTCTCAGAAGATGTCTCTAATCTCCTGTAATGTTTTTCTCACACCTCCAGTATGTTTCATTTACTCGGGGAAACATCCTGTGAAGCCTCTCTTGTGTAAAAAGAAAAAAAAAGATGCCTGCGGAGATGCTTTCATGCAAATATTCTCAATTTTCTTGAACCTGGTTGCCATTCTGGGCCGAAACTAATGTCTTCCCCCAGTTTCGGTCAGATATTGCTCATCTCCTGCCAACTCTGGCACTGCCTTCCTCTCTCTTCACATTTGTCTCTGTCACGTATGTATTCTACTTTACTAGTCATTTGAGTCCATCTTTTTTGCCTGTATTATTTTAACCAGTTCTGGTTTCTCTCTTGCACTCCTTGCTATGGTGCCTCTTGGAAGTTACTAGTGTGTAATTTACACATTTCCTCACAGCATGTTCTGATACAACTATAGAATATTATTGAAACTTCATTCACCAAATATACATGGTCAGCCATTTATTATATATTTTGTCTGATCATGTCCAGTAGCTACGTGAACGAGTGCCTGACACTAGACCAGTGGTATTTAACTCAAATGTGGAAAATATTGACTCCCAGATTGAGTCATGGAAAATCGCAATGACTTGCTGTTCTCTGCCCAAGTATTGCTGAGCTCAGTCTGCATTTGATTTTGTATTGGAGTTCTTCATTTAAGGTTTGATTACTTCCATTTTTTTCGTCTTTGCACTTGTATTGTATTGGTGTGATGAGGATGGACAGGATTAAGAATTAGTATATTAGAGGGTCAGCTCAGGTAGGACGGTTTGGAGACTAAGCCAGAGAGGCAAGATTGCTCTGGTTTGGACATGTGCTGAGGAGGGATGCTGGTTACATTAGGAAAAGGATACTAAGGATGGAGTTGCCAGGCAAGTGGAAAAGAGGAAGGCCTAAGATGAGGTTTATGGATGTGGTGAGAGAGGGCATGCAGGTGGTTGGTGTGACAGAGCAACCTGTAGAGGCTAGGAAGAAATGGAAACTGATGATCTGCTGTGGTGACCCCTAATGGGAACAGCTGAAAGAAGAAGACTCTTGAATTGTGTTTTGTTTTAGGTTTTTTTGTTGTTTTTGGAGTTTTAAGAGGTCTTGACTAGTGTCGGAAAAGATTTCTTTTGTAGACCGTGAGTAAAATCCAACTAATTAGTGGGAGGAGCTGAGAAATGGCATTCTTCATTTAATTGCAAGTATTTGGTGGTATAATTAGCTTTAGTGCTGTGTGACTTGCTATTCTCTGCCTAGGTATTGCTGATCTCTGTCTGCATTAGAACTTGGTAGCATTTGAGGTGCCCACTCGTACAGTAAATCTGAATGTTCTTCATTCCACATTGCTGCAGTCCTAACTATTGGGTAGTCCGCTGTCCAGTCGGCCCGAATACCAAAGTATATGGCTGACGTCGGTCACGGCGCATTAGACTGACGTCAGTACGTCAGGGTACTAATGCGCATGACCGACGTCATATCCACAGTCTTTTTTGCCGCATGGTCCGATGCAGAAGCAATTTTGCGAGTGCAGGTTGGCGTTCTGAAAGTTTCTGAAGTCAGAGTTTCAGACCGAATCAAAGTTGGCTAAGTACCCCGTTGGGGAATATTTTGGTTTTTCTTGCCTCAGTATTTAACCGATGTCAGAAAAGTGAATAACTGTATTTCTTGTGGGAAACAGATACCTCATAGGGATTACCATACTTTGTGTATACCTTGTTTAGGGCCTGAGCACGACGTTGTTGGATGCCGCTCTTGTGCTAGATTTAACAAACGCACTATTAAGAGAAGGTTAGACTGTGCCAGGTTAGTGTTTGGGAAGCGTTGTAATTATAAATGCCGCCGGATGCTCCGGCCCGCTTCAGCCAAAAGCGCAAGGACAAAGCAGCGAAGCCTAGAGTGGAAGAACCGACAGTCCCGGACGCGTTCTTTAGAGGGCTCAGTGGAGCCGGAGGTTCTGCCAGGAGTTTCTTTGGAGTCTCAGGGAGAAACTTTACTGTTACAGGATGTGTCCTCTCAGGAAGTAGGCCAGGCTGAAGGGGCTTCTCAGGTGGCTGTTCTTCCCTCTCTTCCTAAGGTGGTTAGGGCCTCGCCTTCTGTTGCCAAGGCTTCTTTAAGAGGCAGGCCTACTTTAGCTTCAGTGGGGGTTTCTCCGAGTGTTTCAGGGTCTTTGCCTAAGAAGCATATGCTAAAAATGGCAGAGGATTTGATTACTATGATTAGAGGTTCTATGCCCCCTCCTGATAAGAGGCCTAGCGTGGAACCTGAGTTTGAGAGTTTTGAGCAATGTTCGGAGGCTTCGGAGGCTTCTGAGTCTTCGGCTGAAGACTTGCTGGAGTTTCCTCCTTATTCTGATTCTGATGTGGATGATTCTACTCCTTCAGCTTCGCCTCCTGAGGATTTTTCTTTTTCAGAGACTCTGCATTCCATGAGGGAGCATTTTAAATGGGAAGGTCAAGATTTCTCTGATTCCAGGAAGAGGCTTAGAGAATTCTTGTTTTTACCCCAGCATAGGCCTTTAGCTATACCTCCTGTTCTGAATGTGGTAGAAGATGTTTTTGCAGAGGCTTCACTAAATCCTGATTCTTTGCCTCCTGCCCCAGTTAAACCGGATAGGTACTATAGGGTGCCTGACGCCCATAAGTATCTTTTAAGAGTCCTAGGGCAGACCCAGAAACTGTCTCTCAGGGGCCTAAAGGTGTGAAGGCTTCTGTGGTTAAAAATCCTGTTCCTCCTGATAAAGAGGCAAGGGCTTTGGATAGATGGGGAAAGAAAGTGTACACTTCTTCCACTTTAGCCATGAGGGCGTTGAATTGTCAGTTTCATATGTTAAAATATCAGAATTATCTCCTTTCACAATTGAAGTCTAAGGTGGATGCTCTGGCTGAAGGTATTGAGTGTAAAGAGTTGCAGGATTTAGTTCATGTTTCTGAACAAGTGGGAAAGCATTCCTTGCAGTGTGGTTTTGATGCTGTGCAGGCCTCCTCGAGGGTGGCTGCCACTGGTTCTGTTCTTCGTAGGCACGCCTGGTTGAGAGATCAGAACTTAGCTGAGCATGTTAAGACAAGGATTTTGGATGCTCCTTTACAGTCTGATGTGTTGTTTGGTTCGCCTGTGGAAGCAGTTTTAAAGAAAATGGAGGACAAGGCTAAGTCTATGCAAACTGTTAAGGATTTTTGCAGGTGCAGCCTCCAAGTTTAGTAGAAATTGGCCTACTAAGGGGTGGACTTATCCTGCTTATGATTCCCAGTCTAGGGGTAGGTCTAGACGTGGTAGGGGCAGAGCTCAAGGTTCTTTTAGGCCTAGGACAGGGAGTTCACCTGCTCAGACTTCTGGTGAGGGCAGGGGTCAGTCCTTTCGTAAGCAGACCCAATGACCTGCCTTTTCAGCTGCCAGTACATTCTCGCCTGGCAGCACCTCTGGGAGGAAGGCTATCTCTTTTCAAAGAAAATTGGGATTTAATTACCCAAGACAGATGGGTTCTGGATATCATTCACCACGGTTACAGGTTTTATTTCCATACCTTGCCTCCTTTCAAAGGCATGCCAGACATTCCTCCTCTACAAAGAACAGAGGCTCACAAGCAAATTTCTCTGTTGCTCCAAATAGGAGCCATTCAGTCAGTTCCTGTGCCAGAAAGGGGCCTAGGATTTTATTCTCGCCTGTTCCTAGTACCAAAGAAGGGGAACACGTGGAGACCAATTTTGGATTTATCTATCCTCAACACTTATCTGGACATTCCCAAGTTCAAAATGTTGACGTTACAACAGCTTTTACCTCTGCTGGGCAAAGATCACTGGATGGTAACTTTAGATCTCAAGGAAGCTTACCTTCATGTGCCTATAAGGCTAAGTTGCAGGAAGTATCTGCTTTCGAGCTGGAAATTCTCATTATTAGTTCTCTGCATTGCCCTTTGGCTTATCTACTGCCCAGAGTATTCACAAAGGTTCTGGCTCCAGTGATAGCTTACTTCAGGCTAAAAGGAATTCAAATCTATCCTTACTTGGACGACTGCCTGATTCTGGCTCAAGAAAAGGAAGACCTTCTACAGCATTTGGAATATGTTATAGCAGTGCTAAGATGCCTAGGGTATTCTGTGAACGAAATAAAGTCCAGTCTAGTACCCTCTCAAGACATGTGCTTTCTGGGTGTGAGACTGAATACAGCAGCCCAGATGGCCTTTTAACCCCGGACAAACAAAAGAATCTATCCAGTTACTTCTATCAACTATCTCTTCAGTCCGGGCTGACTGCAAGGACAGTCCTTCAAGCCTTAGGGTTCATGGCATCTTGTATTCTGGTGCTTCCCAATGCCAAACTGCATATGAGGAAGCTACAATGGTATCTCAAAAATCTATGGACACAGCACTGCCAGGATTTGGACACTGTCATTCAAATAATACCTTGCATTCAAAAGGAATTTTTGTGGTGGGCTCAGGAATGTCACCTAAACAAGGGACTCTCTGTGACCCGGCCAGAGGCAAGTCAGATTCTAACGACAGATGCCTCAGACATTGCTTGGGGAGCTCATCTAGATGGAAAGTGGATACAAGACAAGTGGCCTGCCAGACTACAGCATCTACATATCAACATGAAAGAGATGTTAGCAGTCCAGTTTGCATTAATGGCTTTCAAGGAGTTACTTCTTCCAGGGCAGGTGTTGATTCTAACAGACAACACAACTGTCATGTGGTACATCAACAAACAAGGGGGAACACATTCTTACCCATTGTGCAGGCAAGCAATGATTTTATGGGAGACTGCCAGCTTGCAACTAACTCTTCAGGCAAGGTTTCTGCCGAGCACAGAACTCCTTAGCAGATGTGTTAAGCAGGCAAATCATGGATCCCCACGAGTGGAAACTGGATCTTCATGTATTTCAAATATTGACAGTGTCATGGGGAACTCCAGACATAGATCTGTTCGCTTCTCCACTAAACCACCAGCTGCCAAAGTTTTGCACAAGGATTTCATCACACAGCTTGGAAAGTGGATGCTCTTTCTTTCAGTTGGAAAAATCTTCATGTGTATGCTTTTCCACCTCTGCCTCTTCTCCCAAAGGTGCTTCTAAAGGTCAGACAAGACAAGCCACGGATGATTTTAATAGCTCCAGATTGGCCTCGGCAGCACTGGTACCCATTACTGAGGAGTCTGGTAAGGAAGCCTCCATGCCCTTTACCCTTGATTCCACACCTGTTGTCTCAGAGGGACGGTCATCTGCTCAATGTCAAGCTTCACTCTCTTCATCTAACAGCCTGGCATATTCTGTTTTGAAAGACAGCAGGTCTCAACTTCCTCAACAAGTTTTAAATGTGATTATGGAAGCCAGAAGACCTAGTACAAGGAAAGTGTACGCAGAAAAATGGAAGAGATTTTTATTTTGGACTGCAGCAAAGAATTTGGAGATTTCGGAGCCTAATTTGAGTGTGGCTCTTCAATATCTTACTGAGTTATTGGACAAAGGTTTGTCTTTCTCTTCCATTAAGATTCATGCTGCAGCAATTTCAGCTCACTATGATTGTGACCCACCATTGTTTTCACATCCTTTGTTCAAGCAATTTCTTAGAGGGGCAAAGAATATAAGACCCCCGTAGAGCTCCTACTCCTGCTTGGGATCTCAATTTTGTGTTGGAGAAACTTACTCTACAACCTTTTGAGCCTCGGCTACTGCTGAACTGAAATACTTGTCATGGAAGACTGCTTTTTGTTGGCCATTACTTCTGCAAGAAGGGTTTCTGAGTTACAGGCCCTTATGGCGGTTGAGCCTTTTTGATTTTTCATAAGGATAGGGTATCATTACACTAATCCTTCCTTTATGCCTAAGGTAGTTTCTAGTGTGGCTTTAAACCAAACTATTCATTTGCCTACTTTCTATGCAGATCCCCAAAATAAAGGGGAAAAGATTTTGCACACTTTAGATGTACACAGGCAATTGCGTTATTATTTAAGCAGGACTAAGGATTTTAGGCAGTCTCAGCAGTTGTTTGTTTCTTTTGCTTTGAGTTCGCAGGGCAAGCCTGTGTCAAAACAAACTATTTCTAGGTGGATTGGGTTTTGCATTGCATTTTGTTATTCCCATCATGGCAAGGAGATTCCAGCTGGGATTAGGCCTCATTCCACTAGGGCTACTGCCACTTCAACAGCATTTCTAAGGGGTGGCAACTAAGGATATTTTGGAGGCAGCTACTTGGAGTTCAGTGCATACTTTCTCTAAGCATTACCACCTTCCTCTCTACTCTAAGTCTAGGGCTGGTTTTGCCACAGCTATTTTGCAAGGCATGTTATCAGCTCCTGCTTCCTTATGATTTGCCAGCCTCCCTTACCTCTGCTTTGGGATTCTACCCAATAGTTAGGACTGCAGCAATGTGGAATGAAGAACATAGTGCAGTTTTGTACCTACCATAAATGTAGATGTTCGAGGATCCACATTGCTGCAGTCCAATTTACCCTCCCTCCTTCCCCTCTGTGTTTAGGGGTGGTTGTGTAGGTGAGATTATATTCTGGTACCTTTGTATATATTGTATATATTTTTGGTGCAGGTATGTTTGGTGTGTTTTGGTTTTGGCCTTGTCTTTTTAGGGTCTTCTGACATCTGGGGCAAGAAAAGACTGTGGATATGACGTCGGTCATGCGCATTAGTACCCTGACGTACTGACGTCAGTCTAATGCGCCGTGACCGACGTCAGCCATATACTTTGGTATTCGGGCCGACTGGACAGCGGACTACCCAATAGTTAGGACTGCAGCAATGTGGATCCTCGAACATCTACATTTATGGTAGGTACAAAACTGTACTTTTTTGGGCACTCCTGTCAGTCTCATCTCATTCTACTAAGCACTCACAGATCAAGTAGGAAGGCTCCTCCCCTTTAGTATCTTAAGCTTAAAATATGATGCGGTCCTTTTCATTCTAAAACGTATGGGGTTACGGATCTAATCCTTGGATCCGACTTGACAAGATTATACAGACTTTGAATCCAACACTCAAGCTTCTCCCTCTCCTCATAATGCACTAGTCCATCTTCAATACCTCAGATCTCGTTTGCTGCCATCTCGCTTGGATGTGGATCTCTCTTGGATGTGGATCTCTCTTGCAGCATTTAAGTGTTTAGTTAACCACAAGTGTATTAGTTTATCTATATTTCCTCCTCTTTATATTTTCATATATATTTAAACTTTACCTCACTCTAGTTTTTCATTTTTTTTTCTTTGTTGGGTTTCTTACTTTTAACAAAGTAAATTGCGAAGTACAATTGTTGGTACTCCTTCTATCCTATCCCATTATTTCCTACCCTTTTAAGCAGGGTATTCCTTATTAACATTGTTGGTATTTTTTTTCTATTTTTTATAGTTTTTAGTAAAGAAAAATTAATTTTTAATCAGTTATGGCCTTATATTAATAGTGTCATGACTGAAAAACCTGCAGGTTTCAAAAAATGCTCTTCCTGTGGATATAAAATCCTGATGGAGCCTTCCTTACTCCTCACGGTCTTGGCATTAGCTCAGGCCTGGCTCCCTCCTTGAAGCATAGACCTGGTCAGAGTTGTGGCCTGCCTGCCTCGGAGTTTTCAGCTCTGTTGCAGCCAGCCATGGCTTCTCTGGGTCCATCCGCCTTCAAGGTTGTGGAGAGGGTTTTCTGTCATTCCAAGAGGCCCGGTCTGTCATTCTTCCTTGCATCCTACACCCTATCCCCCTTTGATTCTGAGCTCTGATCCTGTTAGATCTACTCCACAGGGACAAGCCAGTAACAGGTAGCATCCAGACAGTTCCAGTAGAGGAACTACCCCTCTCTTTGGAACCACTCCAGAACATCCCACAGAATAGGTTTGCCAAAAGAGAACATGCAAATGGAGCTCCTCTGTCCACTAACAGAGAGTCTAGAGCATTGGACAGGTTTGGAAAGCTCGGATTTGCGTCAGCAACCTTTGCCTTGCAGTCACTGAACAATTTGGCTCGATCTATTAGACTACAGGGGGATATGACTAAGGAATTCTCAAAGTCTTAATCAGAGTCCATGCCTCCAGAGGATTAAAACACATCTTTCACACAGATGGCCACTTTTTATCTATATCAAATGTGTCCATGAGGCTAATTTTGCATGCTATAAGAAGGTACTTCATGGGCTAGTGGTTAGGGCTTTGCAGTAAGGAGACATTCCTGAATATGGCTGTGTGACTTTGCAGAGCCCTTGAAGTCTTTTTTTCAGCAATGCTCCCTTTGATGGAACTTCCTTGTTCGGCCCCTCTATGAAAGAAACACTTTCCTGCTGTGAACAGGAAGGAAAGACCCTGTCTGTGGTAGGGATCCAACGATCTTTTTCAAAAAGAGGAAGCAAGTAAACATGGTTTTGCAAATCCAAGGGATCTTTCCAGGATTCACACGGAGATAACTCTCTCAGAGGCAGGGGAGGGAGTTTGAATGGAAGACACCAGCCTTGTGGCAGGGGAGGTCCACAAAATTAGGGTTTCTGATATTCTTTTCCTGATGGACCCTTTAAGCACTCCTGAAGTGCTGCCCAACTGCCTGCCACTGGAGGCAGTCTGGGGATGTTTCTTTGCACCCAGATGCTTGGGCTACTATAACAAAGGATTCTTGGTGCTAAACATAATATCCAAAGGTTACTTTATACCATTTTTCCAGACACCTTCCCCCAAGAGAACAAACTTCCTGTCATTCTACCCAGTCAGAGAGAAGCTGCAGGTCAAGAAATTCAGAAAGTTGTTAGACTGGAGTCATCCACAAGGTTCCACTAGACCAGAGAGGACTTGGAAGTTTTCTCTCAGATGTTCTTCGTGTTTCACTGTCGCATTCATTACAGTTGGGTAATCTGCTGGTAGGTTGCCCTCAGTCGGCCTGATTAACAAAGTCTTGGGTCCTGCGTCGGTTGCTGTCCTTTCTTCCATGATGTCAGGTCATCAGGGGTATAAAACATGTAGCCGACGCCATTACATCAGTCTTTCTTGCCGCGTGGTGCCTGAAGCAGAAGTAGTTAGCAAGTGCTGGTTGTCCGACTCCTGAATGTTTCGTTTTCGTGTTTCAGATCCGAAGTCTTCAACTAAAAAACTAAGTACCCCGTTGGGGAAACTTTTTCTTGCTCTGTATTCCTTGCCTAGGGCCCTGACCACGACGTACCTTGCTGTCGGTTCTGTGCTTTATTTAATCAACGCACTATCAAATGTCTGTACATTTTTGCTTCTAAATACTTTGGCTCTCACTTTAATTATCCAGAAATGTCGTCGGTTAGCAATCCAACTACCGGAATACCTGAAAAACGCAAAGAAAAAGACAGAGACAGGTGGTTGAGGTCCAAAACTGCCGACGGTGCTTTTCCTAAGCCATTCGCCAGTTCGCTGGTACTCAGTGAGGTGCTTTCGCAGCCCCTGATACCCGCTACTTCTGATTTGCAGGCCTCTACTGAGACCCATTCGGAGTCTGGTATGCCACGAGATGCTTCAATTATGGAACCCGTGGATGTCTCTACCTTGGATAGGTCTGGAGCCGCTGTGCAGGCACTGGCTTCTGAGGGTGTTTTCAGGCCTACAGATTTGTATATTAAACCGATGCCATCTTCAAAACTAAGGCCAAAATCTCGACCTATGTCTAAAAAACTAACGCCTAGGCCACATGTACAGGCCCTTATGCCTAAAAAACAAATTATCAAAATGGCTGAAAATTTAATTACTCTGATCGGGGATAGCCAACCCCCCCCCTTTCTAAGTGGCCTAGGCAGGATATTGACTGAATCTTCTGAACAGGATTCTATTTCTTCTGACTCTTCCATTGAACAGGAATTGTCTAGTCCTACTTATGAGGACTCTGATGCAGAGGATTCCATTCCTTCTGCATCTCCCCCCGAGGATTTTTCTTTTGGGGAAACTTTATATACCTTAAGGGAACATTTCCACTGGGAAAGTCTATTTTTCTGAATCTAAAAAGAGGCTTAGGGATTTTCTTCTTCCTCAGCATAGGCCTTTGGCTATACCTCTTGTTCTAGACATTGTTGATGATGTTTTTTCTGAATCTAGTATGGCTCCTGATTCTCTGCCTCCAGCTCCTTGTAAGCCAGATAGATACTACAGGGTTCCTGACTCCCACAAATTCCTTTTCAAAAATCCTGTTGCGGATCCTGAAACCATTTCTCAGGGCCCCAGGGGCATTAAGGCTTCTACTGCTAAAAATCCTACCCCTTCTGATAGAGATTCCAGGGCACTGGATAGATGGGGTAAGAAGGTCTACACTTCTGCAACCTTAGCAATCAGGGCTTTAAACTGTCAATTTCATATGCCAAAATATCAGCAGCATATCATGGGACTGCTTAAACAGAAAATTATGTTGATTACTGACTGTGTGGAAAATAAAGATGTACGGATCTATTGCATTCAGCTGAACAAGTTAGAAAACATACTTTGCAATGTGGTTTTGATTCTTTGGAGGCCTCTTGCAGGGCTGCTGTAACTGGGTCTGTGCTAAGAAGGCATGCTTGGCTCAAAGAGCAAACTCTGCCTGATCATGTTAAAGCAAAATTGTTGGATGCTCCTTTACAACAGGACTGTCTCTTTGGTAATAAGGCAGAAGAAGTTCTAAAAAAGATGGAAGATAAAGCTAAATCTATGCAAACTGTAAAATATTTCTTACAAGTGCAACTTCCAAGATTTAGTAGGCACTGGCCTACTAAGAACTGGTCCTTTCCAGTTCCTTCGAGAGCCACTCACATCAAACCCAGACATTCCAAAGGCACCAGGTTTCAGTCCCAAGGGACTTTCAGAACAAAGCAATGGGGTGCCTCCTCCTCCAAATCTGGAAACAGCAAGACACCTCCCTATGGTAAGCAGTCTCAATGACTTCCCTCTACACTTACCAAGCACTTAACTTTTAGCCACCCCTTTGGGGGGAAAACTGGCTCTTCATTCAAAAAGCTGACAACTTATAACCCAGGACAAATGGGTTTTAAATATAGTGTCCCAGGGATACAGATTTCATTTCCACACTTTGCCAACTCCAAACGGATGGCCAGACCTGCCCCCAAATCAGTGGGCAGAGGCCCAGAAACAAGTACTTTCCCTCATGAACATGGGGCTATTCAGCTAGTACCAGAAGAGGAAAAGGGACAAGGTTTTTATTAAAGACTTTTCCTGGTACCCAGAAAAGACAAATCATGGCATCCAATTCTGGACTTATCTACTCTGAACACCTTTCTGGATATTCCAAAATTCAAGATGCTGACTCTTCACCTGTTACTTCCTATGCTAGGCAAAGATGCCTGGTTGGCAACTCTAGATTTAAGAGGCTTACCTGCATATCCCAATCAGGGAATCTTGCAGAAGATACCTCCACTTCAAAGCAGGCTACTTGCATTACCAGTTCTCTGCACTGCCCTTCGGCTTATCTACTGTGCCCAGGGTCTTTACAAAGTGCCTGGCTCCAGTGATTGCATTTTGCAGGCAAAGAAATATTCAGATATATCCATACCTGAACGATTGTCTAATTCAGGCAGAAAACAAGGACATTCTTCTAAAACATCTGGCGTTTGTATGAAGGGTTCTAACTTGGCTAGGGTACACTAAATGAAAAGAAATCACAACTGGTACCCTCTCAAAAAATTACATTCCTGGCTGCAAGCTTGAATACAACTGCCCAGATGGCTTTCCTTATGCCAGAAAAGCAAATTCATTTGGTGACTTACTTCAAACGGGTGGCCACAAAAACAGTGCTTTCTGCAAGGCAAATACTGCAAGCCTTGTGGTTCTTGGCCTCCTGCATTCTTCTAATTCCATATGCAAGACTGCATATGAGGAAACTTCAGTGGAATTTAAAAAGTCTATGGAGTCAGCATTGTCACAGCCCGGAAACAATGATTCCTATCATACCTTGCCTGTGCCTAGAGTTCCTGTGGTGGGCAGAGGCCTGCCACCAGAACAAGGGACTGCCATTCACACCACCCCCTGTCGCACAAACCTTAACTACAGCCGCATCAGGCTGTGCATGGGGGTGCTCATCTGGCAGGGAAGTGCATTCAAGGATAATGGAACCCAAATCAAATGCACCTTCACATAAATCAAAAAGAAATGCTAGCTGTGCAGAATGCACTGACAGCCTTCAAGGACTACCTTCATCCAGGATAATTACTGATAAAGACGGACAACACCACGGTTATGTGGTACATAAACAAGCAGGGGGGTGCACACTCCTACCCCCTCTGCAGACTAGCTATGGCATTGTGGAACACGGCCTTGAGCTATCACGTACAACTACAAGCTCAATTCTTGCCAGGAAAGCTGAATACTCTGGCAGACGAACTAAGCAGAAATCTCATGGACCCACATGAATGGAAACTGGAACCACGAATTTTCAACATGTTGACACGCAAATGGGGGAGCCCAGACATAGATCCCTTTGCCTCACCCCAGAACTATCAATTGGACAAATTTTGCACAAGAACTCATCACAAAGAAGCCTGGAAAGTGGATGCTCTGTCCTTTAGCTGAAAAAACTATCAGTCTATGCCTTTCCCCCTCTGCCTCTGCTCTCCAAAGTTCTACTAAAAGTCAAAAAGGACAAACCAAAAATAATTTTGATTGCTCCAGACTGGCCTTGCCAACACTGGTAACCCTGTCTTGTGCAGTGTGTCACACCTTCGTCCGTGGCACCTGCCTCGGACACCTTACTTACTGTCTCAGCAGAACAACCAAACTCTGCACACACAACTCCAAACTTTGAATCTTGCAGCGTGGCTAATCACCTAAATTCACCCTTAGCATCCCTCAGCAAACCTGTGATGGATGTCATTTTGGAGGCGAGAAGACCTAGTACTAGAAAATCTTATGCTGACATGGAAAAGATTCTGTTCCTGGAATTAATCTCAAGGGATAAGCACAGCAGTTCCCAACATTCCTCCGATTTTGCAGTACTTAACTGAGATGCTTCACAAGGGCCTGTCCTTTTCTTTCATAAAAATCCATGGCTCAGCCATTTCAGCTCATTACAACACAGAACCTCCCCTCTTCTCTCATCCTCTGCTAAAGCAGTATCTCAGAGGAGCCATAAACGTAAAACCACCCAGGAGAGCTCCAAACTCTGCCTGGGACCTTATTTTTTTTATTGGAGAAACTCACTCTCCCTCCTTTCGAGCCAGCTGCTACTGCAGACTTAAAATTTCTCTCCTGGAAAACGGCTTTCCTTTTAGCAGTCACTTCAGCTAGAAGGATTTCCGAATTACAGGCTCTTATGGCAGTGGAGCCTTTCATCATTTTTCATGCGGACAGGGTATCTCTCAGGACCAACTCATCCTTCATGCTTAAGATGGTATCCAGTGTGGCTCTTAATCAGACCATTCATTTGCCAACTTTTTTTCCCAATCCACAGAACAAGGGGGAGCGGATTCTGCATTCATTGGATGTACACAGACAACTTAGATTTTACTTAAACAGGACAAAATCTCAAAGAAAATCTGATCAGCTGCTGGTAGCATTTGCTGCAGGGGCAGAGGGAAAGGCTATTTCAAAGCAAACCATTTCCAAATGGATAAGTATTTGTTTCTGCTATAACCACCATGGAAAAACTATCCCCCAGGGGATCAGATCCCATTCCACCAGGGCTGCATCTACTTCAACAGCCTTTCTCAGAGTTGTTCCTACCAGGGACATTCTGGATAGCTGCTACCTGGAGCTCAGTTCATATTTTCATCAAACATTACCATTTACCACTTTTCTCTAAATCCAGAGCCGACTTTGCCACTGCTGTCCTGCAGGGCCTTATAGCTGGTCCTAATGCTGTATAATTTCCTCCTCCCAACCATAGCTTTGGGAATATACCCAAATGTAATGACTGCAGCAGTGAAACACAAATAACATATTACAGTTGTGTACATTTACCATAAATGTAGATGTTCGAGTGTATTCACTGTTGCAGTCCTGGTTACCCTCCCTCCAGCCCCCTTTTTTTCTCTGGCTGTACCTCTACTTTCTTTTACTATGCTTAAAAGTCCTTTTGGTGTATTTGCTTTTGGCTGGAGGTATATATTTTTTGTGTTTTTAATTTTATTTCTCCCCATTTGGGGGGCACCTGACATATGGGGCAAGAAAAACTGATGTAATGGTGTCGGCTGCATGTTTTATACCCCTGATGACCTGACGTCATGGAAGAAGGGACAGCAACAGACTCAGGACCCAAGACTTTGTTAATCAGGCTGAGGGCAACCTGCCAGCAGATTACCCAAATGTAATGACTGCAACAGTGAATACACTCTAGCATCTACATTTATGGTAAGTGCACACAACTGTACTTTCTTTTAGTGACCAGAAAGACAAGGGACTTGAGACATATTTTGGATCTAAGCAACCTAATCCAATATGCGAAGAAGCCAAACTTCTGAATGGTCACTGTTCAGTCCAGCCAACCTCTTTTATACAAGTATGATTGGATGTGCTCAGTCGATCTTCAGGATGTGTGTTATCACATAAAATTAGACATATGATCCAGAAGACACTTGTGCTTTTATCTGGCAGCCAGTTGCAATCAATTCAGAGCCCTGCCCTTTGGACTCTCAAAAGCCCCAGAGTGTTTTACCAAATGTATGGCAGTGGTAGCAGCTGACTTGAAATGGCAAGGATTCTGGGTGATTCCTTACTTAAAAGATTGGCTCTTCATCACTCCAATCATGCATCTCTTACAACAGACCAGGAACCGTTTCTTCCAAGTTTGGGCATTACAATTAACATGCCAAATCAAAGCTACTACCGGTTCAGAGTATGGAGTTCATCTGTGCTCATCTGAATACTATGAGCCAGACTTCTTCTGTACCCCCGCATCATGCACCCACAATCATGTCCCTGGTTCAACAAATCATTTTTTGTCCTGCAATCATGTCCCTGGTTCAACAAATCATTTTTTGTCCTGCTCCTCCTGCCAAGCTTGTTCTGCAGGGTTTTGGGTTTGTGGCAGCATCTGTAGAATTTGTCCCCTTAGCACATTACTATATGCGTGTTCTGCAATGCACTCTAGCTGTTTAGTGGTCTGTTCTTCGACAGCCTCTTTCTTATCCAGTCACTCGCTCAGGTATGCAGAGACCATCTTCAGTGGTGGATCCATTTAAATGAGACACCCCTTTGTTTGGTTCTCCCCATAGCCACAGTAACCATGGATGCCTCCCAACTGAGATGCAGGGGGCATATTTTGGGAAGGATAGTCCAAGGCATGTGGTCCCCCCAACAAACCAATTTGCACATCAGTGTCCTAGAGATGAGAGCAGTTGTCCTAGTGTTGCAGGCTTTTCAAGATGTTCTCCCCCTAAGGACATTGGGATTCAGATTGACAACGTCTGTAGTCTGGTATGTCAACAAACACGGCAAAACTCTATCTTACCCCCCCCCCCCATTGAGAAGCTGAGTATGTGCCAAGTCTGGTTCCCCTTTCTTTGTTCTCATCTTTATCCTCCTGGAAGATTTTCTGACACATCCGTTGAGGATAAAACATCCCAGTATTTCAGTCCTCAAATTAACCAAATTCTCTCTCCAATTTTGTTGATAGCTAGGCAGCCCAGACTGTGAGCAAATGGAAAAGATTTTTTATTTGGACCTTGAAAAATGATTATCCCTTTACCACTCCTATTTCCTCTGTGTTAGAATTTTCAATTTCTTTTTTTAAAGAAAGTGCTAGTTTTTCCACAGTCAAAGTACAGTTGGCAGCCATATCAAACTTTCACTCAGGAGATGATGCTTCTTGACGAGTTGCTTCCAAATTATGTAAGGCCTCTATGAAGGGTAAATTCCTGCTCAGACACCCCCCCCCCCCGTGAAAGATCCATCACTTCCCTGGGATTTAACAGTAGTACTGCAAGGCTTAGCTCAACAACCCTTTGAACCTTCAGTAAAATCTGACTTAAAATTCCTGTCTTGGAAAACAGCCTTTTCAGTTGTTATTACTTCTTCTAAAGGGATTTCCGAACCCCAGGCTCTAATCAAAAACACCATACATTGATTTTCATAAAGAATAGGATTCTTACGAGCCAGTCCTTCTTTCTTATGTGCCAGTCCTTCTTTCTTACCAAAACTGGTTTCTGAATCAAATATAAATCAAAACATTCACTTATCAGTCTTTTTTTTTCCCAAAATTTTCAAACAGAGGAGAACACATGCTACATGTTTTGGATGTGTATCGATAATTTGTTTCTACTTGCACAGAGCTAAAGAATTCAGAAAAATAGACGGTCTCCTTTTCACTGAGTCGGCTGGGTTCAGTTGCATTTAATCTGCTGCATTTATTACTGCTTGTTAATGGCCTGGTTACATTTGTAATCATTATTCTAAGCCTCTTGGATCTGATTTAAGCACTTGGGGCTCCAAACTGTCTTACATTTTTAAGGTTTGTGGTTTACACTCTTGTGGCAGGAGAGGTAACTTACACCCTACTGAGTTGGGAATTGGTAGTTAAAGGCTTATTTTGTCTGTTATTCTAAGTGTTTTGGTTCTGGTTTAAGCAGTCGGGCTCCAAATCAGTTATTTTACTTTAAGAAGGCTTGTGGTCTCACTCTTTTTGGAGGAAATGGTAACCACCACCCTTCTGAGCTGGGAATTGCTGGCAAAGGCTTATTGTGCGTGATATTCTGTGCGTCTTTGTTCTGGTTTAAGCACTTTGGATCAAAACCAGTTGGTTTGTGCTATGCAGGAGAGGATGGTGTATGCCCTTCTGAGTTGGGAATTGCTGTAAGTACCTTTATTTGATTGGCTAGAAGGCTATCTTATTTAAAATTTGAATCACTGTGTCTGAGGCAGTTGGTGACATTTGATGACCACGCTACTTAAAAAAGAAGAGTGTTGCTGGTTTCTGCTAAAAATTACAAAAGCTAAGACTTACATTACCATATTCACTGTTTTGGCAGTTGTTTTTCACTGCATTAATTGAATGCTTCTGTGCTTAATACCTGCACTTTTTGATCTTTTTTACAGTCATTATTTAGAACTGCCTTGGTTCCACTTTAGTGAGAGTAGAGGGGGACCCAAGTCCATTTTCTGGCCCGGGATTGTGTAAAGGAATGTGTGTGCTGTTTTTGATTGGCCACAGGGCCTTGTTTGTTTTTTATTGGATCTCAATTGCTATTTAGACATTACAGTTGCACAACACTTGGCTCATAACCTATGAGTTATGTGGCGTTTGGTAACCATGCAACTTGTGAAGAAGAGTGCTGCTGGTGTCTAAATTCTACAAAAGTTAATACTTTCATAGCCAGTGATCTAATGTTAATCTTCATTCATTCCTTACTGATAGGTTATCGGTCCCATCCTCAGAACCGAGTCTGCTCCATACCAAGCCATTCACTCTCAGTTAAGTGTTCCTTTTTGATTAAAACCATATCTGTTCTTGGATATTTCTTATTGTTTGGTTTATGAACTCTTTGTATAGTTAGATACCTCTTTTGTGCCTCCTGTTTCTTCCCTTTACCGTTTTCGGTATTCTTTCCTTACCATCGTTGGTACTTCCCGCCCTTTACCCTCTGTGGTAATTCGTAGGGATACCATTGTTGGTACCCTCCTTTTTTCCTTTCTTGTTGGTCTTTGGCTTGGTTAATGTTGGTGCAAGAACCTTGTTGCTGTTTGTGTGAATTTGTCTTTACTTATCTTTACTTGTTGTGATACTGTGTTTGGTTATCTTGTTGTCGATGGCATTGTCAGATAAACAAGGCACTTAGGTTTTGAGGTCTGCAACCAGTGCAGCCATAAAAATGCCTAATTCTGATTTGCATGGCTCTTGTGTATACTGTTTGGGAGTGCCCCATTTGTCGACTCAGCCTCCTTGTAAGATTTGTGCGGCTTTTAGTATCCGCACCCTGAATGAGAGACGTAACAAGCTAATTTTTAAAGGATTGCTTAAATCCCCCTTTTCGGTGGCTCTTTCTGCATCGGAGGGTTCACTCCCCCCACCCAAAAAGGATTCCAAGAAGAGGAGCCATTCTGTTCCCTCTTCCACAAGAGATCCTGAATCTAAAAGTTCAGAGCCTAGACATACACTCCCGAAAGTGGCTGCAGTTCCCTCGGCACCAGGGCTCAAAACCCTTTCCTTGGCGCCAACTGCGGAACAGAAATTGGATTTGACTCCAGAAATGACTATTTCTTTCTCTGCACTGACTTCTTCTGTGCCGATCATGGAACAAAAATCAAACCTGACCCAAATGGTACCATGCTCTTCAGCAGTTGCCTACAGTACCAACCACTACTGCGCCGACCGAGAATCTCCCTTCAGCACAGACAGTAGTTTTTCCAGCATTGGTCACCCCCCCCCCCCTTACTGTATTTTCTCCGGGTCCATTGACCACAGTGTCGAAGGGAGAGCCATGCCTCGGACCAGATACTACCTGTTGACGGATCCCTTTTCAGGACAGCAATACAGTCTTTTCCAGGAATATCCAGACTCCCCATCGGGGCTATCCATCAGATCTTCCAGGAGCATGTCGGAGTTAGACGTGGTCAGACTTGTGGATCAACTTTAAGTGGCTAAGGATTTATCTTCACTTGCTAAACCCCCTTTATCCCACCTGGAACAGAGGAGTTCTCTCCACAGACTTCATCATACACTCCTTCGGTCTCCATGGTTTCGATGCTCCTGGTTCTGACATCTTTCCTGGTTCCAGTTGCTTCAGTTCCACCAGCACCCTTGTCTGTGGCACCGGAGCTCACCCTTTGGACTTCGGCACCTTCGGAGCAGAGCCATCCTCAGGCTCATGACTGGACTGCCGGCACCAAGGGCCCTAGCCCGGCGCCGATTTTTTTCTATGGCATTGTGTTCTACGGCCCCAATGAGCACGATGGCACTGAGTTACCCTGAGTTTCCTCTCCTAGAGGCAGGTTTGTCGGAGCAGGATGCAACCCCGGTTCTGAGATTGTTGTTCTCAATTCCGTGCTCCCATCCCTCTTCAGGTGGACCTGCTTTCCAGGTGCTGGAAAAGGCATTGGCCTCTGCAGGCACACAGCTGACCCTCCGTCAGTACAACATATTTATATCCCCCTAGACCTCAATTGACACAGTCTGCCACTCCTGGACACAGTTCGAGGGACGCAAGAAACCATTACTCAGAGCGACTCCTCTTCCGGGTCCTCTTCAGAAGCCCCCATTGAAGAGGTTCCGCGGAACAGAGCATACAAGAGGAAGCACATAGACTCTCCTGAAGAGTATCTCATGGAAGACACAGACTGTGATGAAGGGGAAGGGTCCCCACAATCTCTTCCTGAAGATGTCTCCTTTGGATACATCCTGGAAATATTGAAACAGCGAGGAGATTGGAAGTCCACTAACCCATCCTCAGAGGAGTCCATGTTCTTGCAGGCTTTCCGTGCCCAGCTCTCTACTTCTTGGGTGACCCCACCTGCCGAAGACGTTGTCCAGCTCGTCATTCAGCATACGTGTAGGAAGCCTGACTCCATTGAGCCTAAACCCCGGAGACTGGACAAAATACTATCCCCTCCTGAGAATAATCCACATTGGTCAAAAGGTTTACCTATAGATGCTGTGGCCGTGGCGGCAGCAACAAGGAAAGAGGAGAGCCAATACTGTTAATTCACCAAACAAGGAGTCACTGGCATTGGATAGACTGGGAAAGCGGATGTTCGCTTCTTCGATCTTTGCCATTCGGTCGTTGAATTATTTGGCACATTTTACTAGGCTTCAGAGGGACCTGACAACTGAACTTTCTGGAACGCGCTAGCAGGAGCAGTCTCTGACGAGGTCCATGATAAAGTGGCCTCGCAGCTTGCAACCCTAGAAGCTATTTCCAACTCTTCCATGAGGTTGATCTCACACACAACTGAAGGGGCGGCTAGATTGGCGGGTGCAGGCATTATGAGACTGCACGCCTGGATTCACCTCCGTGATTTTGCAGACCCTTTCAAGTTCTCCTTTCTTGACACACCAGTTGACCCTTTCTCTCTTTTCGGACCAAAAGTGAAAGACACACTGGCCAGGTGTGAGCAAGACAGTAAGACCCTGTCTGCCGTGTGTGTTCATTTTTCCCATCCTCAATGATATTTTTCTAGGAATCAGAGGAGTGGGAAAATCTGGCACAAAAATTCCCAGGGTCCATTCTGTGACACACGTGGCGAGTCAACCCCCCCCCTGCAGCTGAGGGCGTAACTCTTCAGGAAGACGTCCCTTTCAGGGCAGAGGGGGTCCACGTAATCAGGGAGCCAGTGATTAATTCTTGGGCCAGCCCTTCCAGCACTCCTGAGGGGGGTGGCCTGATTGCTTTCCTCAGAAGCAGTCGGGGGGCATTTCTCTCTGCACCATCATGCCTGGTAACAAATCACCACAGACTCTTGGGTGCAGCAGATCATTACCAGAGGTTATCACATCCCCTTCAATCTCCGCCCGACCAGCCCAAAACATATTCCTGACATTCCACCCAGTCAAAGGGAATTCGCAGCTCAAGAGATACTAAAGCTGCTAAAGAAGAGAGTCATCCAAGCAGTCCCACCATATCAGATAGAATCCGGACTCGACTCAAGACTCTTTTTGGTGCCAAAGAAAACGGGGGACTGGAGACCCATTTTGGACCTCAGTATTCTTAAATTCATTAATCAGACAAAATTCCGGATGGTCACAGTTCAGTCTGTTCTTCCAGTTTTGGAAAAAGATGATTGTATGTGCTGTATAGATCTTCAGGATGCATATTACCACATAAAAATGAACAGGCGATCCAGAAGATTTCTCCGCTTTCAGCTGGGAGCCGGTCATTACCAGTTTTGAGCACTGCCCTTTGTCACCTCTACAGCCCCCAGAGTGTTCACCAAATGCATGGCAGTGGTAGCAGCTCACTTAAGACTGCAAGGATTCCAGATGTTTCCATATCCTGACAATTGGCTCCTCACCGCCCCCACTAAGCATCTTCTATTAGCAGCATGACAATACATCCTACTTCAAGCAAAGAACCTGGGAGTTTCCATAAGCAAAGAAAAGTCTCAACTAGCTCCTGCCCAATCCCTGGAATTCATAGGGCGACGCTAAATACATTATCCTGCAGAGTATCACTTCCCCCTTCACAGGTTAGAAAGAATTTTTCTTCAGGTCCGAGTGATATTTTCCCGCGACAAGGTGCCTGTATGGGCAGCCCTTCAACTTTTGGGGTCCATTGCCTCAACTATAACAGTTGTCCCACTGGCAAGACTACGCATGAGGATACTTCAGTGGCTCGTCTTAGCTCAGTGGTCAATGCTAACCCATCCATTATCTTTCCAGATCTGCATAACAGATTGGTGCAGGATGGACTTACTTTGATGGACACAGCCAGACATGACCCTATGGAAGCGTCCTTACTTGACCCCACAGCCCAAGGCCACTGTGACCACGGACACCTCCCTGACCGGGTGGGGGGACCATTTTCAGGGACAGATAGTCCAAGGCACTTGGTCACCTGCAGAGGCCAATCTCCATAGTGTCTTGGAACTGAGGGCGGTACTCTTAGTGCTGCAAGCGTTCCATCTGGCCCTTCCATCAGGGACTGTTGCCATTCAGACCGACAACATGTTGGTAATCTAGTAAGTCAACAAACAAGGGGGAACCAAATCCTATCCACTGTGTTGGGAAGCCGTGAGAATTTGGCAATGGGCAATAGCTTCCAACCGCTTTCTGATAGCAACCCACATTCCCGGGGATTCAAACGTGATTGCAGACAAACTGAGCAGGTGTATTCTCCTTCCTCATGAGTGGTCTCTCAATCCTTCAGTAACGCCGAAGATATTAGATTGTTGGGACCATTCTTGCTGTGACTTGTTCGCCTCGCCCATAAATCACAAATGCAGCAGCTACTTTGCCCTAATCCCCCCCCCCATAGGGGGAACCCCCGAGGGACGCTGTCGCACATAATTGGCCCACAGGACTGCTTTATGCCTTTCCCCCCATTCCACTGATACCACACTTCTTAAAGAAAGCCCTTCGGTTGAGAAGCAGAGTGATCCTCATTGCTGCTTTCTGGCTCTGGCAAGTTTGGTTTCCCATCCTTTGGCCTCATCTAGTTTGCAAACTGTGGATTCTGGATCCATCTCTGGAATTGCTATCACACCCCCAAGGGTTACTTCATCCAAACATTCACAGTCTCAAGCTCACAACTTGGTTTCTCCAGTTCCAGTAATCGCCAGGCAGAAGAATCTCTCCTCTCCCGTACATGATATTCCTCTGGCTTCTCACAAACCGTCCACCAGGAAGCTGTTTCGTGAAAAGTGGAAAAGATTCTGTTTCTGGCTGGCGACAACAGTGTAGATCCTTCTTCAGCCTATGTCCCAGATGTACTCCTTTATCTGTCATACCTTCTGCAATCAGGAGCGGCAGCCTCTTTGATTAGAGTTCACTTAGCTGCTATTTCTAATTTTCATTATGGCTTTGGGGGAGTCATCATTGATTTCTCATTGCCTCTGTAAGACTTTTCTGAAAGGGGTTTCTCACATTAGACCTCCCATTAGAGAACCCATTGAACCTTGGGATCTTTGAACCTGCAGCTTCTTGTGATATTAAATTCCTATTCTGGAAAACTCTCTTTTTTTTAGTAGCCATTACTTCAGCAAGGAGGATATCTGAACTTCAAGCATTATGCATCAAAAGGCTTACATGATCTTTCACAAAGATGTATTGCTTTGGACCAATCCTTCCTTTCTGCCCAAAGCAGTTTCAGAATTTACCATGAATCAGACAATTGACTTGCCAATTTTCTTCCCCAACTTCTCAAATAAAGGGGAATACTGCCTTCATCTACTGGACATACATAGACAATTTCATTTGTTACCTGGACAAGACAAAATCATTCAGGAAGTCCGACCAGTTTTTCATATATCCTATGCTGGACCGAAACTAGAAAAGCCAGGTTCTAAAGTTACCTTATCAAAATGGCTAAAGGATTCTATATGTTTTGTCTATCATCATAACAAACTTCTCTTACCAGATAAGCTCAAAGCCCATTCGACCAGAGCTATGGCAGCTTTTCTCTCTAGAGCTTCCATGGGCAACATTTGTGCAGCGGCAACTTGGGCCACTCCACATACCTTTACACTCATTACAAATTGGACTTGGTGCCCAGGGGGAGTGCTTCCTTTGGCTCAGTGGTGCTCAGGAATACTCTTCCTTAGGGCCATCCAGGATACAAAGTAGCTAGGGACTCTGTCCCATCAGTAAGGATTGAATGAAGATTAACAACATTAGGTAAAGAAGTTATGTCTTACCGTAACGTTCCATCTATGTTGTTGATCTTCATTCATTCATTACTACCTACCCACTGTCCCCCTCCAGTAGGCTGCTGGAGGTTTGGATGTGCTCCATTACCCTGGTTTAGGGTATTCTGAGCAGAAAAAGCCTCCGCCTTGTCCATTGGGCAAACCCGATCTGAGGTTTTGGGGAGAGAGGCACTATGGGTAATCTTAGCTTGAGAGTTTTTGACTGACGCAAGCTTGGTACAGGGCCGACCCTGTTTCGAGGACAGAACCAGTAACCCATCAGTAATGAATGAATGAAGATCAACTACATAGATGGCACATATGGTAAGACATAACTTCTTTTTTTAGCACTTGTTTTTCACATTTTTTTTGTGACAGGTGCAGTAATTGTGTTTTTGTGTTCAGTATGTGCACTTTTTTTTTAACCTTTTTAACGGTCTTTAGTTAGAACTGCCTTGGTTCCACTTTAGTGAGAATAGAGGGGACCCTACTCATTTTCTGGTCCAGGATTTTGCAAGACTATGCTGTTTTTGAGTTGCCACAGGGTGTTGCTTGTGTTTATATATATATATATATATATATATATATATATATATATATATATATATATATATAATGTAATCTCCTGTGGTAGGTGTCACACTTGCACAAAACCATAAGCAATCTAAGACTTGTATTACCATATTCACTGTTTCGGCACTTGCTTTTATCACAGCTGCATTAATTGAGTGTTTCTGTGTTGAATATTTGAACTTTTTGACCTTTTTCACAGTCTTTAGTTAGAACTGTTCTCAGTACAGCAGTGATCTGTATAGATATTGATATTTCACAGAATAATTCCCCATTGTAATCTGTGTAAATGCCGATCTCTCTCAGTGCAAGTTTCCCTTAAAATACCCTTACTGTCTAGACAGATTTTTTTAACTACTAGAGTGCCTAGTTTGAGTATGGCTCAGCATTGTTCATCAAGCTCCATGTATTATTGGCCTATTCAATATTTAAATGTCCCTCACTCCTCCCTAATAGATCAGCAGACATGGATCTGCACTTCTTGATTCTCTGTAGCCACTGTGGTTGAAATGGGTATTCTGAGAAATTGCGGCAATTGCCTAATGTACACTGGTAAGTCACTTATTCTTAATAAAACAAACTTGTGAGAGGTGTAAATACACTTTAACACTGGAGGCAAAACACTCTCATGCAAGCAGTACTATAGAGGTTGTCAGTGACGTGCACAATGTTTACTGCAAAGGGTAAAGACCTTACACATAAAACTACTTGTACTGAGGCACTTACAGGTAACCTTCCTAAAACACTAAGACAACCTTCACAGCACAATCAAAAAAGGGTCATCAGCCATCATGTAAACAAACACAACCTGCAGCTACACATAGTTGCACTCTATCCAGTGCCTCTACTGCTAAGCCATTAAGGCAAACTAGCAGGCAACCAAATTTTCTTGTCATTGGTGATTCTTTAGTGAAGCCCACAGATGTCCCCCTCACCAGACTGAGTAAAAATAGTCACAGTTAACAGACTTTCCAGCACTAGGATCCGTCAAGTCACATAAGCTACTCTAGTTGTTGAACCACAGGTACCAGTATGATTCTGTTGTAGTCCATGTGGGTGTTAATGACATGAGATATACCTCCCTTGACTATATGAAGAGAGACATGATCTTTCATGCTGATTGTGTCTCGGGCAGGTAGTACTGAGCAGCATACTATCTTCTCCAAGGATGATGCCACGTTACTAACAAAGTCATTGATTTTAACATTTGGCTTAGCTTCTGTTAATTAGAGGGTGCAATATTTGTTGGCCTGGGAGGACATGGTTGACAAGACTACCCTGCTTTGCCAGGGATGGTCTGCACTTATCCTGTCTAGGCTTTCAGATATTGGCAAAGAACTTTTCCACCTCCATAGTGCCTTTTTTAGGCAATGTCAGACTGATAAACCTTCTGAATTAACTGAACCCACAAAGGAATATCTGAAGGTGGCACTGCTCAGTGCTAGACTTGTTAACAAGAAACTGCACTCCACGCAAGCCTTCATCTCCCTGAGAGAGTGTAGACATCTATGTAGCAACTGAATCATGGTTTAAAGTCATGGAGTGTACACTGGCAGTGGAAGGTTATAATGACTTTCACACCTTTTAAACCAGGTACTGCAAAGGAGGGAACTAAAGGTAGAGGAGCCTGTCTATATAAACAACCTCACATCCAGACTAGTTAGTGTATGACCCACTGGAACTCATACATGGGCAACTCACCATAAACAGGGTCTTTTACCACATCCTTGCAACCTGTAGGTCCCCCTCCATGTCCCTGGAAGTCCATACTACCTATCTCAATGTACTAGAGTCCCTCACTGTTAATCTCAATACAGTCTTCATGGGGAACCTGAATTTACCCCTCTGTAGTCTGGGAATTTTACACCACTTCTACTGCAAAAGCCTAGTTATTCCTAAACTTTAATACCAACATCCTGGAACAGTTGGTCCTGTGGGTACAAACATCCTTGACTTTATACTCACACATTTGGAGGATTGATGATGTCCTTCAAGGATGCATCTGCAGTCATCACATATGGGGTTGTCCTGCCTCAGGCAGCCCTTCGGTCGGCCGGATTCCAAAGTCTGGGTCCGGCGTCGGCTGATGTCGCCCTTTCCCCGACGTCACAGCGCCTGAGGTATAAAAGCGTCAGCCGACGCCATCTTCCTCAGTCTTTCTTGCCGCGTGGTGCCCGAAGCAGAAGCAGTTCGCAAGTGCCGGTTGGCCAGCTCCAGTAAAATCGCTATCCGAAGACTTCAAAAGCTAAGTACCCCATTGGGGACTCTTTCTTGCCTCAGCCGATGTCAGAAAAAGTTAATAATTGTTTAACTTGTGGGAAACAAATACCTCATAAGGATTTCCATTCTTACTGTCTCCCCTGCTTAGGCCCAGACCACGACGTCTCGGCCTGTTCAGCCTGTGCTTCCTTCAACCGACACACTCTTAGACATCGGTCGGAATTCGCAGAAGAGTTTTTTGGGGATAGTTTTTCATACAAAATGCCGTCGGAAACCCCGACATCTCATTTAATTAAGAAACGGAAAGACAAGGACCGACACACGTGGACCACGGTTTTGGCTGAAACCGCGGCTAGGCCTACCGTGAGTGTCTCTGTCTCGGCTGTTACCGAGTCCTTGGAACTTCCGAACCCTGAATTAACACAACCGACAGCCTTGGTCCCGGAGGCCCCTACCGGGTCAGTTACAGAATTGCCTTCCGAAACTGGTGTATTGGAATCTTCCGACACCATACCTGTAGACAAAGCTACACCAGCACGTGGTGCAGCCAGGCCTCCTGCATCCATGTCTATTAAGGCCTTCACCAGGGCTAAAGCTGCAAAGCACACTAAAGCCATGCCTCCCAGGGTTATTCCTCAGGGACCCTCTTCTAGTTCACAGATTCTAACCTTAGCAGAGGATCTTATCTCTTTAATTAGGGGCTCTCAGCCCCATCCGGACAGGGGCTCCCAACCCCCTCTAGACAAAAGGCCCAGGGTGGATCCCCCTGATCCCCTTTCCTCAGAGGAGGCCTCTGCTGGCTCGGATCACTCAGACTACCAGGAGGAGGCTTATTCGGCCTACGAGGATTCGGATGCAGAGGAATCTATTCCCTCAGCCTCCCCTCCTGAAGAGCTTTCCTTTGGGGAGACCCTTCACACTATGAGAGAGCATTTCAAATGGCAGGGCCAGGAATATTCTGACTCCAGGAAAAGACTAATAACTTTTCTTCATTTACCTCAGCATAGACCTTTGGCTATTCCTCCTGTTTTAAATGTCATTGATGATGTGTATTCTGACTCTAGTATGACCCCTGACACTCTGCCTCCGGCCCCTGTTAAGCCCGATAGGTATTACAGGGTCCCGGACACACATAATTTTCTTTACAAAGCCCACTCTGCTGACCCTGAAACTATTTCACAAGGCCCTAAAGGGGCTGCAGCTGTTACTACTAAGAATCCACTCCCCTCTGCAAAGGAGTCCAGGGCATTAGAGAGATGGGGTAAAAAAGTGTATACTTCTGCCACTCTTGCTATGAGGGCATTAAATTGTCAATTTCATATGATACAGTATCAAGAGTATTTGTTAGAAGAAATGCATAAGAAACTGTCTTCTACTGAACCCTTTGACCATAAATCCCTTCAGGATCTGGTTCATAACTCCCAGCAGGTTAGCAACCATTTCTTACAGTGTGTCTATGATGCATTGGAAGCTTTATGTAGGTCAGCAATGACAGGTGTTGTCATACGTAGGCATGCTTGGCTGAAGGAACAATCTCTGCCAGACCATGTAAAGCTAAGCTTTTGGATGCTCCACTGGAAAAGCAAAAGTTATTTGGTTCCACTGCTCAAGAAGTCCTAAAGAAATTTGAAGAAAAGGCAAAATCTGTACAAACAGTTAAGGAATTTCTTCAAGTCCAACCGCCTAGATTCAGCAGAAATTGGCCTTCCAAGAATTGGTCTTTTCCGGACACAGAAAGATTTCAAAGGAGCAGGAACAGGCGTGCCAGAGGTAGAGGGCAAGCTAGGGGCTCCTACAGAGGCCGTCAATGGCAACCTCCAATCCAGACAGGCAGTTTAGGGCCTGCAACTGCTGCACAAGGACAATCTCAATGACTTTGCTTTGACTCCGCCAACCAGGGCTCAATTAGAAGCACCTTTGGGCGGAAAGCTTACTTTATTCTCAAAAAATTGGCACAGCATTACAAGAGACAAATGGACACTCCAAATAATAGACAACGGATACAGGTTCCATTTCCACACATTGCCAAAAAGAAAAGGCATGCCAGGTCTGCCACCAAATCAAAGGGCAGAGGCTTTGAAGCAAATCTCAAACTTACTACAAATGAAAGCCATAGAAAAAGTTCCTATTTCAGAACAAGGCCAAGGATTTTACTCCAGGCTATTCCTTGTTCCAAGAAAAGAGCATCAATGGAGACCAATTCTCGACTTGTCCGCACTGATTACTTATCTCATTGTGCCAAAATTCAAAATGCTGACTCTACTGCAACTCCTTCCCATGCTGGGCAAGGGGTCTTGGCTGGTGACTCTAGACCTCAAGGAGGCATACCTGCATGTCCCTATCAGACAAAGTTGCAGAAGACACCTCAGATTTCTTGCAGGGTCAGAGCATTATCAATTCTCAGCATTGCCCTTTGGCTTATCTACTGCGCCCAGAGTATTCACGAAATGCCTGGCATCAGTAATAGCACACTGCAGACTCCAGGGGATTCAAATTTACCCATATCTGGACGACTGCCTTATACAAACGGACAACCAACAAACTTTGATAAAGGATTTAAATTATGCTATCAATCTTCTACAGGCCTTGGGATATACAGTCAACATGCACAAATCAAGACTTGTTCCATCCCAAAGAATAACTTTTCTGGGTGCGGATCTAGATACAACCACCCAAATGGCTCATCTCACAGAAGAAAAACAAAGTCAGCTACCGGATTACTTCAAGAATCTGACGAGACAAACTCAGCTGACTGCAAGGAAAATCCTGCAGGCCCTGGGTTACATGGCATCCTGTATTCTTTTGGATCCACAAGCAAGGCTACATATGAGAAAACTACAGTGGTACCTAAGGAGTTTATGGACTCAGCACAGTCACAGTTTGGAAACTTTAATCCCACTCATTCCATGCCTTCACAAGGAATTTCTGTGGTGGGCTCAGGCCAGCCAGTCCAACAGAGGGTTGCCCTTCACAAAGCCAAAAACCTCCCAAACTATTACAACGGACGCCTCAGACCTAGGTTGGGGAGCACACATGGAGGGCAGAGGTATCCAAGGACAATGGTCACGCAAGGAGCTACGCATGCACATAAATCAAAAAGAAATGCTAGCAGTGATGCATGCAATCGAGGCCTTCAAACTCTTTCTCCATCAAGGCCACCTACTAATAAGGACAGACAACACCACAGTTATGTGGTACATAAACAAGCAAGGAGGTACCCATTCCTACCCTCTTTGCAGACTGGCAATGAATCTATGGGATCTTTCCTTGAAACTCAATATACAGCTACAAGCTCAGTTTGTGCCAGGGAAAGACAATACACTGGCGGATAGCTTAAGCAGAAATATCATGGATGCACATGAATGGATGCTGCACCCAGACATCTTCCAACAAATAACACAATCTTGGGGGAGCCCGGACATAGATCTATTTGCTTCCCCCCACAATCTTCAACTGAAGAAATTCTGCTCAAGGACATACCACCCACAAGCATGGAAAGTGGACGCCCTCTCTTTCAGCTGGAGAAATCTGACAGTGTATGCCATTTCTGCCTATCCCATTAATGACCAAGGTGTTACTGAAGATCAGGGCAGAGCAGCCAAAAGTGATTCTGATAGCTCCAGACTGGCCAAGACAGCACTGGTACCCACTGCTAAGGAGCATGTCATGTATGAAACCGTGGCCTCTACCTCTATGGGCACTTCTACTGACAAAGCACAGATACAAAACTCTACATTCCAACCTGAAAACATTGCAACTAACAGCGTGGAGAATACCTTGACTCCTCCTCAGGATAAACTATCCCAGAGAGTGAAGGATATTATTATGGAAGCTCGCCGCCCTTCCACAAGAAAGGCATATTCAGCAAAATGGAAAAGATTTCTCATCTGGAACACCACAAAGGGCCTAGATGCGAATGTGATGAACATGGCACATAACCTGGAATATTTGACAGAAATGTTTCACAACGGTCTGTCTTACTCTTCTATTAAGATTCATGCTTCAGCAATTTCAGCAGAGTACAATACTGACCCACCTGTCTTTTCTCCTCCTCTCCTAAGACAGTTTCTAAGAGGAATCAAAAACATCAAACCTCCTCGAAAACCACCTCTACCTGCTTGGGACCTTAACTATGTGTTGGAAAAACTAACACTGCCTCCATTTGAACCAGCAGCAAATGCAGATCTACAGTACCTTTCATGGAAGACTGCCTTCCTTCTGGCAATAACCTCAGCAAGAAGGGTTTCGGAATTGCAGGCCCTGATGTCAGTTCAGCCATTTATTATTTTTCACCAGGACAGAGTTTCATTAAGAACTAATCCTACTTTTATGCCAAAGGTGGTATCCAGGGTTTCATTGAATCAAGCCATTCACTTGCCTACCTTCTTCCCAAATCCACAAAACAAAGGGGAGAAACTGCTGCACACCCTGGACATTCACAGACAGTTGCGCTACTACTTGGACAGAGCTAAAGGTTTCAGAAAAACTGACCAGCTGCTGGTAGCATATGCTGCTGGTACTCAAGGAAAAGCAATTTCCAAACAGACAATTTCGAAATGGATAGGAAATTGCATTCGCTTTTGTTACTCATTTCATGGAAAGTCTGTACCAGCTAACATTAGACCTCATTCTACGAGAGCCACAGCCACCTCCACAGCCTTCTTAAGAGGGGTGGCTACAAAGGACATTTTAGAAGCTGCCACATGGAGCTCCGTGCATACATTTGCCAAGCATTACAATTTACCTTTATATTCCAGATCCAGAGCAGGCTTTGCTACGGCTGTCCTGCAGGGTATCTTAGCTACACCATCCTTTTCCTAGTTCCTCCACCCCCAGATTGGCTATGGTATTCTACCCATATGTGATGACTGCAGATGCATCCTTGAAGGACATAGTACAGTTTTGTACCTACCATGAATGTAGATGTCCGATAGGTATGCATCTGCAGTCAGGTTTACCCTCCCTCCTTCCCCTCTGTGGTATTCCTAGGGTGTTTACCCCTCTATTAGCTAGCTGGGGGGGGATCTATTATGGTGTATTTGTTTTTACATATATATATATATATATATATATATATATTTGCAAATGTTTGGATTTTTATTGCATTTCTCCAAATTTAGCCTTCTTAGAGGCACCTGGCATCTGGGGCAAGAAAAACTGAGGAAGATTGCATCGGCTGACGCTTTTATACCCCAGGTGCTGTGACGTCGGGGAAAGGGCGACATCAGCCGACGCCGGACCCAGACTTTGGAATCCGGCCGACCGAAGGGCTGCCTGAGGCAGGACAACCCCATATGTGATGACTGCAGATGCATACCTATCGGACATCTACATTTATGGTAGGTACAAAACTGTACTTTCCTCACCCAGTACCCCATGAAATGTACTTACTCATCAGACCTTGCCATAAGGTGATGTTTGTGGAAATAAAAATTAAGTCCGGGGACCCAGTGAAACCAAAAACTTTTATGAACTATTCTAAAGCTAACCTTTCTCTACTAAATGATGCCTTGCTGAATTCCAAGCACCCCCAAAACTACTAAGCACATGATGAGCTATTTACAAGATCCCTGCATAGACCTATTGATAACTGTATAGAGTGAGCTGTGCTCACTCTTAACAATAAGGCAAACTGAAATGACAAGCCACCGTGGTGGAATCACAATATCAGTCATTTATACAACAAAAGAAAAAATATCTTGGCCAAGCATAGGAGGAACAAAGTCCCACATACTAACAAAAAAAAAAAAAAAAATAACTGACCTATCCAAACAGGCAGCTAAGAGGGTTAATACTTCAAAGGCTAAATTTGAAGAAAAAATAGCTGAAGCCATTGCTAACCTTTTGGCTGACAGGTTCAGCTCAAATTTCTACCCCCGACATTCAAAAGAAAATACTGCATACCACAATCCCTTCCCCAAAACCATTACTAGGGAGCAGGTTTTCAGTGCACTTTCCAAGGCCAAAAACACTGCATCAGTGGGCCCTGATAACATCCCAAGATGCTTAAGTAGCATGAAACACATGACCTTTTGGTCCACTTGAATCTCTTTTCAGCTGTAGCCTGCAGTCAGGTTTTGTGCCCAAAGAATGGAAGATGACTACAGTTGATGACCAGAGGTCCAACTACCAATCTGGGTAATTACAGGCCCATATGTCTGACCAGCCTTGTATGTAAAGCCATGGAAAGAATCATCATGGATATGATGATAAATGAGGACTTGGGTAACCTGCAAACACTGGACCCTTCACATTCCGGCTTTGTTAAAGGAAGGTCATGCTGATTAAATGTGGTAGACTTCTTTGACAGGGCCACCAAAGCAATGGATGAAGGCAGGACTGTGCACACAGCTTACCTTGACCTAACGAAGGCTTTTGATACAGTACCCCACTCTGGCATTATAGACAAGCTCACTAAATTAGATATAAACCCTTTTATCACCCACTGGATAGCCAACAATCTCATTGATAGGACCCAGGAGGTCAAAATAGGTGAGGCTACCTCCACCAAGAGGCTAGTCACTAGCAGAGGCCCTCAGGGCTTGATACTGGGCCCTCTCCTTTTTGGTATCCATTTCTCTGAAGTGGAAGCAAATGCTGAAGGTTTATGGCTGACTAGGTTTGCAGTTGACTGCAAGTTGGGGGTTAACATAGACTCCAGTTCAGGGACAATCATTCTTCAAAAAGACCTGTCTTTGACTAACAAGTGGTGCCAAAGCCATGGTCTTAAACTCTATGCTAAGAAATGCATAATTGTACCCATTGGGAAGTCAACCTTCCTGGGTATTTACCATGTGGATAATACGCCCCTTTGAGTTGACACAGTGGTGAGGGATATGGGTATGCATGTAGACAGTAGCCTTACCTTTAACCACAACTGCTAACCAATGTGTAAAACACAACGAACCAAATAGATATACTCAAGATCAATGCTGGCCCCTATAAAGGCTGTCCCTCCTTGTAAATTCCACAGTCCAATTCAGCCAGTCACTAAAAAGACTTCCCAAAGCGCACTCTATGCAATAATGCAGGCCGTTCCACAGATTTAAAAAGCAAATTTAATAAACGAATAGACAAGATAAGACGCAAACTGTTGGATTTAGCGCTTTCATCTCCCATCTAGAGACTTCATCAGAATCAAAATCAATCCTGTATTCACCATTTAAATAATTACAAGTCATTCCATATTCGATATCTAATCATTAATTTAACTTTAGGGATTAACCCCTCGCTGTCCTACACTGATCTAGTAAATATATAAAAAAAGATTCATCATAATGGTTCCATAAATCATCGGAGTGTCTAGGCTGTAGTATAAAAATGTGTGTGTGTATATATATATATATATATATATATATATATATATATATATATATATATATATATATGGATCCAGGTTACTACATCGAAAACTAAGAAGATCGACAGCCACTTCCCCGACACGAAAACACCGACACAAATAATCGAAACTGCAAATCACGGACATTTAACAGGTAACTGGTTTAAATTTCGCTAATCATGCCTACCATGTTTTAGTAAGTGTGGCAGTGTTATGCATGTGTTACGATCATTGTATTACTAAGTCCTTATGGTAGGCATGATTAGCGAAATTTAAACCCGTTACCTGTTAAATGTCCGTGATTTGCAGTTTCGATTATTTATATGTCGGTGTTTTCGTGTTGGGGAAGTGGCTGGCGATCTTCTTAGCTGTCGATGTAGTAACCTGGATCCGTATATATATATATATATATATATATATATATATATATATATATATATATATATATATATATGTATATATATAAATAATGTGTGTGTGTGTAGTTATAAAATATTTTAAATATGTATACATTAAAAGTATAAAAATATATAAAAATAAAAGTTAAAAATGAAAGTATATAGAGTATAAAATGTGTAGTATAGGTATCTAGATGCAAGAATAGTTATGGTCATAAAAACTTGTAATAATTTAGAATAAGATATTTAGTTATAAAGGCCATATAACAAACATAACAGCACAAGTGTGTAAAAGAACAAGCATATAAAAACTTCAAACATATAAAAATACTTCAAGCATGTAAAAATGTTTAAATACGTTTCTCATCTAGATACATATGCTACACGTTATACTCTATATGCTTTCATTTTTAATACATTTATTTTTATATATTTATGTATTTTTATACTTTAATGTATACATATTTAAAATGTTTTATAAATGTGTGTGGATGTGTATATATATATATATATATATATATATATATATATATATATATATATATAAAATACACATTTTTATACTACATCCTAGACACTCTGATTTATGGAACCATTATGATGAATCTTTTTTTAATATTTTTTATAAGTTTACTAGATCAGTGTAGAATACAGAGGGGTTAATCCCGAGAGTTAAATTAATGATTAGATACCCAATCAGGAACGACTTGTAATTATTTAAATGTTGAATACAGGATTGATTTTGATGAAGTCTCCGGATGGGAGATGAAAGCCCTAAATCCAACAGTTTGTGTCTTATCTTGTCTATTCATTTATTAAATTTGCTTTTTAAATCTGTGGAACTGCCTGCATTATTGCATAGAGTGCACTTTGGGAAGTCTTTAGTGACTGGCTGAATTGTACTGTGGAATTTACAAGGAGGGACAACAGCCTTTATAGGGGGCCAGTGTTGATCTTGAGAGTTACCTTTAACCACCACATGGCCACAGTGGTGAGGAAATCCTTTTATGTTTAACTTGTAAGTTAGGGCATGGTATGTAGGCCCAAAGTGGTAATTATCCCACTGTACTCTGCCTTTATCAGACAGTCAGAGTACAATGCTCCCTTTGGTATGTACCTAACCCAGGCATATGCAGCAACTAGAGTGACCTCAGAGGTTCCTTACCAAAAAAAAAAAAAAATGCAAGGTGTGACAAACTTGCCTTAAGCAGTGTGTCATAAAGCCCTTTCTTTCTACTCAGTCTCCAATAGATTGCTGAGGGGTTATGTATGCTTGGCTTATAAGGCATCCACAAACCTCACACGTATGAATCTCCTACATGTGTGCAAGTAAAACAATATCAGAAATACAAGGTCTAAGCACCTGAATTTTGTCTGTGACTTTAACAGAACCTGTTGGGGAGACAGATGTGTCCCAGAGACTTCACCTCCTGTGGCACAGGCTTCCCATCCATTTGAAACTGAGTCTGTCTGTTATCCAATTTAAGTGCAACATAGACCATTGAATGGGGAATAGGAAATGTACTTGGGCCTGGCACTCAAGTCCCTTATGGACAGAGGTGGTTTATAAATGCTTGGCCCTCAATGTCTTATTTGAGTACAGGACATCCTCATTCTTTCTGGAAAACTCTTACTACGCATAGAAGGAGCCCCCCCCCCCATCCAATTAAAAAAAACTATGAATCTATGAATTTACTTCTGTACCAAATCACATGCCTGTTTGCTGCTTAAAATTTTTAATTTGAAATCCCTAAATTTGACATGCAAAATATTTAACAAGTTTTAACTCCTTATATGTAAGTGTTAAGATTACACTAATGAATCACTACTGCTGGTGCTAAATGTCCTCTGCTTTACTGTATCTTTTTATTAGTCTATTTATTTTTTAAATTTTAAAATAGTTATAAAAGCATACTGATTGTAAAATTGTTTTATTCAGCACATCTGCACGATTCTTATCTGGTTATTAACCTGCAGCTAGTAAATCCAGAGTTTCAGAGGACTTTAGTTGTCGCTGTTTAGAACTGTAGTTGATTTCTTCCTCTGAGATTCTTTCACTTTTGCATAAAAGTCTTGATAAAACTAATGTCCAGAGTACATGTCCTAAGTTCTCATATGTCAACAATAAAACTCCTGTATATTTCCCCAGAAAAATGTTTCTTCACTTAGATTGTTATGGCTTCAATGACATACTTTCAACTTAGGATTTTGTATCAAATTCAACAAAGAATTCCACTGAAATTCCTAACCGTTAATTACATTGAGTCTTATGTGCATTTCATCGCTGATCACCCTGCTCTTAATATCATGGTTTCATAATGAAATCTGAAAGGGGGACTGAGATGCAGATTTTTTTAAATTGCAGCAAAGACTTTGGTTTGTATGCCTTCAATGCCACAGTTTGACATTTGCACTGTACTCTGTTTGTCTTTCGGCTTTTCCCAGTAAGGGGTCGCAACAGCGGAACTCCGGTCCGCTAATGATTGGCAGTAGATTTTTACGAAACGCCGAGTTGCCAGCTCGATGCCCAACCTTCAACGAAGGCATGCCCATTTACGCACGCATGTTTTTCGAACGCTATGGGGAGGACATGCAGACTCCACACAGAAGGCACTCCCAAGCCCAGCCGAGAATCGAACGGGAGAACCTCTTGCTGTGAGGTAACAATGCTACCGCCGTACCACCGCAGCATCCTGAATTTCTGCTTAGTATGCAGAGTGCAAAAGTGGCCTGGAATGCTTCTCTACGGAATTCTCATTACCTCAAAAGTAAGATTTCTGTGTTTATCATTAGAAATGTTTTTGTATATTTACACTTTTGCCATCTTAGAAATGTCATGCTGCAAAGAGTCTGAGCAACTTATGTATGGGGTCAGATAACAGTGTCATACTGCAATGAAACCTGTAAGGATAGAATCGTGGGTTTAACTGTTTTATAGTGCTAATGACTCTAATAATACTCCTTTAACATTTCATAGTAAAATCTCAATGGAAGAATGAGGTGTAGTACCTTTTGCAGGCAGGCAGTCCATTAGTATGTTTAGAGGTATTCATTGCCACAGTCTGACAGTTTGCATTATACTGATTTCCAGTGGGAGTGCTGTTTTGAGTTCTGCTCAGTATGCAGATCACAGCAGTGGTAAAGAATACATCGACTGTGTTATTAGATCAAAAGTAAAACACACAAATATTTAGTTCCTGACATAGTCTACCATTTTCCATTATACTCTTTGTGAAAGTTGTGTTGAATGCTGGTCAGTACATAGATTACATCAAAAGTAAAAATCTTTTGCAATGTGCTATAGTTAACATGCAAAATATATGAGCAACTAATTCATTAGGGTCTGCATTGAAACTCCCAAGGGTAGAATATGCATGTTTTGTGTTTTTTGTAGCTAAATGTTCTGTTGCTCCATGAAAGTTTTATGATGAAACCACAAGTGTACAGTAAGATTTGGCCTTGTGCAAATAATCACTAGAACACATACGTTTAGAACTTAGAAGTGCTGACTGTAGCAGTCTGAGATTTTGCAGTTGTACCTTGTGGTATTCTGAACTTTTCTCAAGTACGAAGAACACAGTAATGACTTTGAATACCATGCTGAGTTGCCATTAGAACAGAAGTAAAAATGTATTATGTTGCAAGATTTTATTCAGTAGTAACGTGAAGTGGTTGCAATGCTGCACTTTCAAGTAGCTGAAGCTGTGGGGCTAAATTCAGAGGTATATTTCTGTGGAAGCTCTCAAGTTAGAATTAGTCTTGTACGTGTTTTTGCAGTGGAGCACACTATTACCTGAAACTCAAATGGTTCAGATATAACCTTTCCGAGACAGGCCTTATTCGTTTTAGTTGCTATGTCTTTTCTGCTATAGTATGACATTTTGCATTATACTATTTTATTGTTGGTACAGTGGTGAACTTCTGAAGAGCACAGTAATGCCTAAAATGCTTCTTTACTGAGTTGCCATTACAGACTGCAGTGGTGGTGCTGCGGTAGCGTTGTCGCCTTACAGTAAGACGTCCTGTTCGATTCTCAGCGAAAGCGTCTTCTGTGTGGAGACACGCGTGAATGGGCATACCTTCGTTGAAGGTTGTGCATCAGGGTTGGCAACTCGGCACGTAGAAATCTACTGCCAATCATTAACGGACCGGAGTTCCGCTGTGGTGACCCCTAACCGGGAAAAGCCGAAAGACGCAACAATAGAGTTGCCATTACGTCAGAAATAAAAATCCCATATTTTATCTGTAGGCTTACGATTTTTCTCCCAGTTTAGTTTTGTGAAGTGAATTGCGTGTATGTACTTTTACAGCGGGAATCACCAGCTATGTTCATTGTGTTTTGAGGATCATGATATTTTGTCCTGAGAGGTTTCTTTTAATACTGTATAGAGTTACAGAAAAATGGTTATTGTTGGGTATCTCAAGTAGTCTTAAATGACTATATAGATAGTTTCCATTTCATTGGCAAATGTATATTTTGCATTTTTCTGGCTAGAAAACTCTTCAAGCATCTGAGTAACATAATTGGTATGTTTTTATGAAATAAAAACTGAAAATACTCTTTCTAGGAAAAATATTTTGCCATTTATAACATGTAGCAAAATATGTATGTTTCTCAAGCTGTCATGTGTGGAGTTTCCCAGGATGGCTGCACAATGCTCAACAGCTTTATTTCAGTTATTACAGTGTGAAAAAAAAAACTGAGGAAAAAAGATTAATAAAATTGTAAGCATGGGTAAAACTTGCTTACTGGCTAGTAAGTGTACTGCCTGGATGGTAGCAAGAAGAAGTTTGGAGAACCTGAAAGATCAACCAGAAAATGTGAATGAAAACACTGCTGGGAAGCTACCTACAGCTGTTCAGCAAAATGCAGTTCAAATGTCATCTTTGGTTCAAGAATGGCTTCCGGTAATGTAGAGGAAAAAAGAAATCAAAAGTACTCAGCGGTGTTTTAAATAAATGAAATATTGAAGAAGTACATCACCTCATAATAAAAGGCTGGAAAAATAGAAGCTTTACCTAATTGTAGGATCATAGGAAGTTACTAGGCTAAGTGGCCTTAGGGCCCTTACAAGCCTAGCTAAGTTCTTATTTCCACGATTGACACCTGTTGCCCTTGTCCAAGAGGGACACAGATGGAACCCCTGGGGTGAATTTACGGTCACCTATCCAATTGTCCAGATTGTGTTTGAAGAGGGCCAATGAGGTGCTCTGTTTGACATGAAGTGGAAGTCTGTTCCAAAGGTGGTGTAACCTCTGGGAGACAAATCTGTCCCTCCAGCAGGTTTTATTAATGCCACATAGCAGGTTAAGGTCTTTAGAGTGGAGTAACACGTGTCATTTGACTTTTGGATATGAAGCATTTCCAATAACGCAAGGTCAGAGATTGCCTTATATACAAGGCAGAGATCACGTCTGAGTAGTCTGTATGAAACAGAATAAAGTGACAGTGATTTCAGATGATCCTCATAGGACAGATGGTGAAGACCTTGAATTGTCCTTGTGAGGAACCTTTGTGGTTTCTCCAATTGCTGCAGGTGCTTAGAAAGATTCATACCAAAAGGGGTATTGTACTCCACTATTGGCCTGATGAAGGACGAGTACACTGAGGTAATAACTTATTTTTTTTCTGGAGGCAATGCTCTTACTTGTGAGATGAACAAGACAGAATGCCTTTCTTACCACTATGGAGATGTGGTGAAAAAGGTAAGGTTGCTGTCAACCTGTGTGCCAAGGTCTCTCAACACTGAGTCCATACTTAATGTGTTGCTATTGATGTGGTAGTTAACAGGAACATCACTTTTACAAAAAGGAATGATAATACATATTTTGCATTGAGTTTAAGGCTATGACTTTGGCACCAATCATTTGTTTCTGTAAGACCCTCTTGTAAGATGTTGACATCATTCGGAGATTCTATGACTGCTCCCAGTTTGCAGTCATCAGCAAACTTTGTCAGCCACAGACCTTTAGTTTTTGCTTGCACTTCAGAGAAATAGATTCTGAACAGTAGAGGTCCCAGGACTGATCCTTGTGGAACACCACTGGTTTACAGGTCTGCAGGAGGAGGTGGATTCCCCTGTTTTGACTATACGAGTTCTATCAGTGAGCCACTTAGCGACTCCTCTAACTATATAAGGGTTGATGCCTAGTTGGGCGAGTTTGTCAATGATCCCTGAGTGGTGGAGGATAGTGTCAACTGCCTTGTCTAAGTCCAAGGTAGGCTGTATGCAAAGATTGACCTTCGTCCAGGGCCTTGGTGATGGTCTTCGAAGAAGTCCACCAGGTTTAACAGGCATGATCTTCCTTTGATAAATCCAAACTGAATAGGGTCAGGTGTTTTGAGATTATGTATATCTTAGATAGATTAGTACTAGGCTGACTGCCCTTGCGAGCCATTTTTTAAGCCTAGCCAATTATCCCTTGTGAGACTTAAACCCTGCACCTTGTGTTTGTAAGGCAAACACCTGAACCATTAGGCCACCCTCCCTGTTAATAAGGTCCACCATGATTCGCTCCATGCCCTTGCAGATAAGGCTAGTCAGGCTAATAGGTCTGTAGTTCCTGAGGTCAGTTGAATTGTACAGGTTATAGGTCACATTAAAGGTGGGAAAAGTTTTAAAATGATTTATTGTGGTCTCATTTTTTATGTCACAAAACCTGGCATTTTAACAGGGATGTGTAAACTTTATTATATCCACTGTAACCAGAATAATAGTGTCTTATTTATATTAACATTTGAACTTGCATCAAACTTTGAACTTGTATATAAAACTGAAATGCAATTTTCTTTTATAAAAATAAAATTGACTGCTATACTAATATTAAATAATACTGCTAAATATAACAATTACAAAATATTAACTAATTATCCAGCATCCATCTGCCTGTCCAGCATAAAAAACATTTTACACAATTAAGTTCCCTAGTCGGGCAATGCAATCAAGGAACCACAAACTCCTGTCTACAATCCTTGCATATCTGCTGGGCATTGTCTGTACTCATACAAGGTTAAGGCCTGGAGCTCCTTACCTATATCCATCCGGTCTAAACCTCCCCGGACCTCTCCCTTCTTTCAAAACCACTCTGAAAGACTTCCTAGCTAAAATCTGTCTCTGTTCTTGCTCAAAACCAGGATAAACTATATCCCTAAATATGACCAATTACCTTTTCTTTCTTATACCTCCTTATTCTCCTTTTTTACTTCCTTACTGCTGTCAAATTCTCTTTCCCGACTTTCTTTCTAAATGTAGCATAAGCATGTTTTACTCCCCACTTCATATTGCATTTCCTATTTGTATTAGACTAACTTACCTTTAATTTCTCTGCAAACTGTCCAAAATTTCTCTAAATATTAAATGATTGTCATATAACTGATACTGATTCTTAACCAATGTTTTTGTATTATGTCTAATTTGCTATAATTATTTAAACTGAAGATGTTTTGTTTTATTTTTGAAGATTGTAAAATTGTTGTTCTTCAGTGTTTTTATTAATTTGGAATTTTTTTCTTCGGGCCTCCACTGAAAATGGGCTTCTTACCCAGTCAGCCTTTCCCAGTATGCCAAGACTACAAAGTGATTTGGGTAACAAATGCAATGTCTTTTATATTGTATATAATAAATATATATATATATATATATATATATATATATATATATATATATATATATATATATATATATACTTTAATATGTGAATGCTTTCGTACACTCAACTCCAGTGAACTTCTTAAAGTTTTGGTCTGCTTTTGGAGCTGTGGCCCTTTGTTGTTTATTTTATTAGTGATTTATTTGTTGGTTTTTTACTCCTCTTTAACCATTGCAGGCTTCACAGTGGTTAGGTCAGAGGCTGTCTCTCTTTCAGTGGCGGTCTCTTTCCCATTTACTAATTTAGGATAATAACCTCTTATAGTAGTTTGATACCCTTGTTGTCTTGAGAAAACTTACTGCTGCCATTCTGTCATTCCCACTTACTGGCCCTCCCACTTTTGTTCCCCACCTTGCCTCCATGGACATGTATGTGCTACATGGCCCCACTGGTTGCATTTAAAACATTTAACCCTTGGTCCGTCCTAGACATGTACCTGGACTACCTGGATTAGTGGCTTCCCCTGCTACTGACAGACTCTGTTGGAGCGGTTTAGGCTGCCCCCATGAGGAGCATGCTTGCTAGGTATAGGTCTCCCTTTTTCCCCGATTCATCTGCAGTATTGCATTGCCTATCAGCTAACCAGATTCGCATGTTGTCAGGCAAAGTGCTAAGGGCTTGTTCCCTCACCAAAAGGTCTGCCAGAACTTCAGAAGTGGTGACCTGACATCCGCTCACCCACCTATGAAAATAAGTGCTTAGTTCAGCAATATATTCACACACATTTTCATCTGCTTTGCGTCTGTGCTCACAAAACATTTTCCTATAAGCTTCAGGTGTTAACTTAAAACATTCTAACAAACAATTTTTGATTGTATTACAATTTAAATAATCAGTATCCGACAATTTAGAAATAGTTGCAGCTGTACCATAGGGTAAGGGGGTCAGGAACTGTACCTGGAGCCCTTGGTCACCAGTGTACTGTTTACATACCCTTTCAAACGTATGAATGAAACTGTCAAAAATTATCCCCCTCTGTAAATTGTGGAAGAAATTTACTGACCTTTGTTGCTTCTGGGGTTCAGTTACTCCCTTCCCCATTACTTCCATGACCCTGGCGAAGAGTCAGCATCTCCTTTTCATGTTGTCTCTGCCTTTCATTCTCTTCAGCTTCCGGACGTCTCAGTCTCTCTGCTGATTCTAATTCCATTTGTTTCTCCTGCTGCAGTCTCTCTGCTGATTCTATTTCCAAATGCTTGGCCTCCATTTCAGGTGTCTTTAACTCCAGATGTATTTTTAAGTCTTCTGTGGAATGGTTAAACTGTCCATTTTCTGAGAGTTGTACATCTCAAAGCCCAGCCTGTTTGTCCTTCTGATGGCTGGTATGTGATGCAGCTGTGCCCAAGGCTGCAATAATTTCTGCTTTAGTCAGGTTAGCATTCACCAATCTTTTAGCCTGGCACATCTCAGCCAACTGGTTTCTTGTCAACTTGCCATACTCCTTTGCTAACATGCTGGGAAAGGCTGGCACAGGTTTACTAGGTATGCCCCCTTCTGCCCAGACTGTAAGGTAGTTCCGGCTGCCACCAGCCACTCTCTATCAGATACTTTAAGGCCCTTAACAAAGGGTGTCCAATCCTGCTGTGTAATGTTACTATTAATCCAAATGGTAGGTTGACCAAGAGCCAGGCAATTAGGAGTGGCCTGTACAGTGTCACCAAATAGATATGCAAGTACTCTAAGAGCTTAAATTTGTCTCACAAATATCAGCCACAAAGATAGGTTTAAATATTTTTAATAAATAAAAGAACAAGACAGTACTCAGTAAATAATCACAGTAACTTCAGAGTTTAAAATTGCAGGAATATTTAAAACAGCATTGCAGGGCAGTCTCAAAGAAAACATCTAAGCTATATGCCACTGTATTCATATCTGAATTTAAAAGAGTTTGTATGCCCTAGAGACTTACTTAAAGCAAGGCAAGGTGAGTGGATGTTTCCCAGCTGATGCTGTCAGGTCAAAGACAAATACAAAATGCTCTCTCACTCAGAGTTCTTAAATGAATAGTAAGTATTACTGCTGGGTTAGCTTGGATGATATCACCTTTTGTCACCTGACCTTGGTTCCCAAGCTAAAGCCCCATTGTCAGAAACTGTCATCATTTAAAATCTCTGTGTGAAAATACATAGCCTTCAGATGTTTGCAACTGGTAGAGGACATAAAACAATAAAACACTTACAAAACAACACAGAGAGTCCCCTAATGGCAGACATCCTGTCTCCTGTCGACTGAAACTGAAAGATAACTTTTATAGCAGTTTCATAAAACAATTTAATTTCAACTATTTTCTTGAAGTTTTTCAAGTTATCCCTCTGTTCTAGTTCCCCCTATTAAAACATGTACATTTACATAATTGCAGTAGTTATGTATACATTTCTGTTCTAAGCCAGCAGGGCATGCTGTGGTTACATTTTACCTCAGTATATAACATAAAGGTCTAACAGTTGTAGCACAATCATCTTACATGAAGCATGTTGGAATCCACAAATGACACGTAACCACTTCCAAAATTCCAGCTAGCTGGGCTGGCAGTATTTCCCTTTTACCATTTATCACACAAAATAGCACAGTCAGTTGTGTACCATTTACAGTAATAAGCATATCCTGCTTTAAACACTCGTGGACTGTAACTACAGAATGCAGTACAGACTTAATATTAATTGTCGGACTTCATTTTGTAAATGCTGGTTATCCTAAGGATAGACTTTAATTTTAAACTTCCGTTTACTAATCTTTTAACATGGTCTTGAATCAAGACCAAGTTAAGATTGGTTCCATTTACCAATTGCCCAGGTTTTGCAAAAGTCTCCACTGTTCCACATTCATTCTCTTCATACAAGTACAATTTACATAACCATGCTTACTTTCATTAGATCTTCTCTGTACTTGGGCCTGCCTTCTGCAAGAAAAGACACCAGCAGTTAATATGCAAATATTATCATAGTTAAGTTACATATACAAAAGAAGTTACATATACAAAAGAAGGCGTGTCTTTACAATGCTCAGAGCAGTATTTTACGTGAAAAATGGTGGTGTGGTGGCATGGCTGTTCGTATTACTGCCTCAGAACACCGTTTCTCTAATTCAGTTCTCACTTGGAATACCTTTCTGGGCAGAATCTCTTCCCTGTGTCTGCATAAGTTTTTGCTGGCCCAATAATGATATATACATTTGTGTTTCAGACTTCATATTCATGTCCTTCAGAAAAATGCATGCTAAGACAAAGCCTGTTATTTTTGTATTAAGTTTATAAGAGCAATATTTAAAAACTGTCCCTATTTTGGGGCTTTTGTCTCCTCATTCTGTCGGGCTTTGTCCAGATTTTTTGTGCTAACCATTACTGCAGATGGATCCATTATAGAAAACGGAAGCAAATTTATGTGCCACAATGTCTTTATTTCAGCTTCATTTTTGCATAGCTAAAAAAGTTATAGGGTCCAGGACACACACAACAGGTCTGGAGACCGTCAGGAATCAGGATCTTGCATAATGAAAAAAAAAACAAAGTAATATCCGTGGTATCCACGAAGTCTCAGAACAACCCACTAAACAAGTGTAGTGGGTCCAAAAACAAAACCGTGTAAGAAACTTCTCTGTGTGGAATATTTTCAGTCTATATATCTGTAGGTAATCACTGTATATTAATCAGATCAGACAAAAGTAGTAGAAGTAGCAAACTTAAACTCGTCTTAAGTAAAATAAATAAATAATAATGAATATATAATTGTACAGAATTACTAAGTATTCGAAAGAAATCCAAGCAAGGCAGGCCATCTGTTTCCAGTCGAAAATCCTTTAAGTACACAGACAAGCCATCCAAGTAAAACAAAAACAGAGTAAATAATGAAGACTGTCTCTGCAATTAAAAAATAAAGTAATAGAGTTATCCAACTATCAAGGCAACTCCCGGGCTGTACAGTAAGCAAATACACAAGAGGGCAATGCTGTGGGAAGTGCACCTGCAAAAATATTTGGAGCGAAATTAAAGCAACATGGGATTATGGCTGCAGCTAATTAAAGACTGTCCAAAACTTCCGAGTTGACAGTGGCAATGTGGTGATCAAAAGAGAGGTTGCTGTCAACCTGTGTTCCCAGATCTCCAACGCCTTCTGTGTTCAGTGGACTGCCATCAATATGGTAATTCATGGGAACCGGGGTTTTCCCCAAAGTGGATGACGACACATTTTTGGCATTGAGCTTAAGGCCATGATTTTGATACCAGTTGTAGATCTCAGTGAGGCCATTCTGTAGAATGTCAACATCACTGGGGGAGATGATAGCTCCCAACCTGCAGTCGTCTGCGAACTTTGTCAGCCAGAGTCCCTTTGTGTTGGCCTGGACTTCAGAGAAGTAGATAACCAAACAGGAGAGGACCCAAGACCGAACCCTGTGGGACTCCACTTGTGGCTAGTTTGCAGTCTGACTTGGAGTCAGCTACTTTCACACTGTGGGTTCTATCTGTGAGCCAGTTTGCAAACCATGTAGTGATAAAAAGGGGTTGATGCCAAGCTTAGTGAGTTTTTCTGTGATTCCTGAGTAGGGAATGGTATCAAAATCCTTGGCCAGATCAAGGCAGGCTGTATGAACCACCTTGCGTTCATCCACAGCTCTGGTGACTGACTCAAAGAAGTCGACCAAGTTGAGCAGGCATGATCTACCCTTCACAAAACCAAACTGTGTGGGTTCCAGAGTTTGGAGATTCCCTATATCCTTGTTTATTAGGTCCATGATGATGCATTCCATAGCTTTGCATATCAGACTCGTCAGGCTAATGGGACAATAGTTCCCAGGGTCTGTAGTCGCTCCTCCTTTGTGGAGAGGGATGACTGTAGCAGTGCGCCATTCGGTAGTGACAAAGCCTGAGGTGCAGCTGTGATTGAACAGGGCACACAGGTGAGGTGCCAGTTCACTCTGTAGTTCATGTAGAACACAACCAGGGATATTGTCAGGTCCCACAGAAGTTGTATTCTTGGCCTTGGACAGTGCTTTTTTAACTTGTGCAGCAGTAATACTGGGTGCCTGGCAATCTACTGGTATTGTGATTGGTCCTTGGGGGGGGGGGGGGGGGAGTAAAGTTGGTACTGAATCTGTCGACCAGTGTACTGGCAATATCTGTTGGCTCGGTATAGGAGGTACCATTGTGCAGTAGCTCAGAGCAAATCTGGGTATTGCCGTGGAGATTCTTTACATAACTATAGAAGGCTTTGTTGATGTCTTTACTATCTGCTGCAATTCTGTTTTCATAGCTAGCTTTAGATGATTTGACGAGGGATCTCAACTTTTTGTAGAGGCTGATAAGGGAGTTTTTTCCATTCTTGGGACTTCACCTTAATCCGCATCAGTTTCCTCCTTCTGTTGTAGAGTTTGTTTATGGCAGGGGACCACCAGATTGGCTTCCTTTTTTTGGAGGAGAGCGTCTTGGTTCTATTGGATATGGCGAGATCCATGCATTTCTGTACATGTTTGTACAGTGCATTGGTGTATGATTATATGGTCACAAAACTATTCTCCGTTTGCATGGGTGCTGTGAAGTTAGCCACCTCTGTTTTTAGGAGTCCAAAGTTAGCTTTGGAGAAGTTTTTCATAGTGGTTACCTTTGCGGGGGTGGGAGGGATGTGGATTTCCAAGGTGATTAGTTTGTGGTCAGATCTAACCAGGGAGGAGCTGACTATTGGTGTAGAGCAGCGGTTGCCCATGTTAGTTATGACCAGGTCACGGATGTTGCTACCTCTAGTGGTGGTAAGAACGAGTTGGTCCTGGGTATTGGAGTTAATGAACTCCAGGAAACGTTGGGCAATGTATTGGTACATGAGTAGTTTACCCATTTAATGGAGGGGTAGTTGAAGTTGCCTAGTAAGTGAGTTTTAGGTTGGACCCTAATATTCTCCAGGGTACTTAGGAACATGGAGTGTGAGTCTTGGGACATGGTTGTGGACCCATAGCAGGCTATGAATCGCTCTCTTGCCCAATGTTAGCTGCACCTGAAGTATCTCTGATGCATTATGTTTGGCTACCAGTCTGGAGGTGTGCGCATCCTTTATGAATATGGAAACACCACTGCCTTTGGAGCTTTGATCCAAGTTCTGGGGCCAAAAGGTATGGAATGAGTTATAGCCTGGTAGTGCAGTGGTGCTTTCTGCTGCCTTGAACCAGGTCTCTGTTACAGCACAAATGTCGATGTTCTCTATTTTAAGGAGTGCCTAGAACGAGTGAATTTTGAGATCTAGACTTCTAGTGTTGAGCAACATGACCGTCAGATTGCATTTGTTAGCTGTTATGTTGGTAGTTTGGTCTTTGGAACACCGCCTAAAAATATCACTATAGGGGTGGCAAGAGCCTTGGCCAGTATCCGGAAGCCCAGCGGTGAGATATGCAGACCATCTCTGGCAAAGCATTGAGGTCTGTCACTCATGTCATCTCAGGCAGATACAGGATCCCCATAGAATGACACTAGAAACTTAACCAGTTGTTGAAATCAATCATTTTCTGCTTGTACTGTGATATCATTCTGGGTGATGATAGGATGCTGCTCAGGGCTAGGGTCATACCTGTCTGTGCTACATAATCCGAGAGCTCCTCCATGTCTCATTTCATGTAGTCCAGGGAGGTACATCAGGTCATTCACACCCATATGTACAGTGACAGAGTCACATTTGTACCTGTTGTTGAGGGACCTAAGGTCGTGCATTATGTGGCGGATCCTGGCACCTGACAGGCAGCTGACTGTTTCTTTCTCCTTATTCAACCTAGTGAGTGGGACATCAGTGTGCCTCACTATCAAGTCACCTATGACTGGTGTGTTGGGCTTGCTTTTTTGCATTAGGGGCTTTGGTTGAGTGGCGCACTGTTTAGGGGGGTTATGTTTCTCGTGATTAGTGTTGTGTTGTGGTGGTCGAGTGTGTTTCTACCTTGGAGGTTTCTGCTGCTTGGGTAGATTTTTATAGAGCCTCCACGAAGGTGGGTGTGTGGTTTGAGTTTTTATGTGAAGGCAGTGCTGATGTGTGTTCTGGAGGGCTGTGTGTTCCACGTGGTGCGGTGCAAGTATTGACTTTCTCCTCTTGACCAGCTATTCTGGTCTTGGCTGGAGAGTGCATGGCTTCCAATTTGGATATACAAGTGCAGCTCTTGCAAGTCTGAGTGTTGGAAGGTAAGAGGAGAGGGTTGTCTGTGTACATGAGGCAGTTGCTACATTGCCTCAGGATGCCCAAGTTCAGCCAGGTTAATAGGAGAAAGCACAGGGAACTGACCTTTAGACATGCCTTTAGGGGTGGGCATTGGTAATAAGTACTGGATCTGTTTCCTTGTAGAATGTTTAGTGCTGGTAGCACTTTTGTGTGCTACAAGGAGTGTGGTAAAGTGCTACACTAATAAGCTAGTACAAGTGCAGGAGAGGAGAGAACTAGTAGATCTAAGGGAAAAATTGAAGAGCAGACTCTTGCACAACTCAGAAGCTTACAAACCATCCTGGATACAGCAAGTCTGTATCTGGACTAGACTAGTTACAGAAAAGGTAGGAAACAAGCGCAAAAGCAGGCTTTTAAACCGGAAAGTTGAGAGATATGGAAAAACTGTTGAAATGGCCAATAAACTACAATTTCTGGGCCAGGAACCACTCCTCTTGCGGTAGATAGGCTACCTAGTGCTTACCACTCCCACTGATAAGCTAGAAGGCCTCCCTCCAACACAGGCTTGGGGGGGCTGAGGAGCTTGCAAACCGTCCTGGATACAGCAATCTGTATCTGGACTAGGCTAGTTACAAGAAAGGGGGGAAACAAGTACAAATGGGGGCTTTTAAATCAGAAAGTTGAGAGAGATGGAAAAACTGCCCAAGCGGCCAATTTCTGGGCCAGAAACCACTCCTTATGTGATAGGTTACCTAGTGCTTACCACTCCCACTGATAAGCTGCAGACTTCCCTCCAACACAGACAGGCTTGGGAGGCTCAGGAGCTTACAAATGGTTCTGGATACAGCAAATTTGTATCTGGACTAAACTAGTTACAGGAAATGGGGGAAACAAGCTTAGACTATATATATATATATATATATATATATATATATGTGTGTGTGTGTATATATATGTATATATCTAAGTGTGTATATATATATATATATATATATATATATATATATATATATATATATATATATATATATGTATATACATGTATTTTTTTTAGTAAAGTGGAAAAGGAGAAAGCTGGAACAGAAGGTAATTCAGGGTTAAGCATCTAAGTGGGTTGGCCTTCAGAAATGTTCTCTCTCTGTTATGTGGAATGAACTAATGACACTAGACTGGGAGGAGTGTCCCAGATCAAATATACAGTACGGGCAGGCAACTGCAAAGCCACCGAGTATAAGAACAAGTCAACAATGGGGATGGGTGGGAAACTATTACAGCTACTAGCTGTAGCCACTAAATGAAAGTTTTAAACAGATAAAGGAACAAGGAGGCTCTAGAGAATGCTTTTAACTGCAGACAAATCAGTTATATGATGCCTGACTAGAACACAGAAACCTCAAAAAAAATGCACAGAAAAGCACTGATAGAGCACTCACAAATAGAAAAAACTCAGTATGAAACTGCAGTCTACAGTTAAGTAGTTCAGTAGGCATGCAACTAGAGTAATGAAAGTGTCTAGCAATGAAAAATACAGTTAAAACAGTGTAAAACAATACATGCAGTAAAACAGTAATAAAAAGCTTTATAACAGTGCAAAATGTAGTAGATTAACTGTATATCACAATTGTAAGCGTTACAGAAGTGCAATTCAATGAAATAAGTGTAAGAAATAACTTATTCTGCTCTTGGAATCTTAGGGTATTTCTGTATAGTCCCACTAATGACTCACCATCCACAACCTGGCAAATACAAGCCAGTGCCTCATATTTCAGTAGCTCAGCGAAGAGCTGGTTTCTTCCCCCTTCACACCTCTTTCTCCCCACTTCACAACTCAGCATTAGCAGTCTACCAGAGGAAAAATCCTTTGGATTCTGCTTTGGGTATAAAAATACACATGCAAACATTTACAAGCAAAAATCCTACATATTCTAGACGTTGTTGCATATTTGGGACGCATACATATATCCTCTCATTAAGCCGTGATGGTTCAGCGGTAGCGTTGTTGCCTCACAGCAAAAGGTTCTCCTGTTCGATTCTTGCTGGAGTGCCTTCTGTGTGGAGTCTGCATGTCCTCCCCGCGGCTGAGCGGCCTCCGAAAGACATGCGTGAATGGGCGTGCCTTCGCTGAAGGTTGGGCGTTGGGCTGACAACTCGACATCATAAAAAAAAAAAAATCTAGTGCCAATCATTAGCTAACCGGAGTTCCGCTGTGGCGACACCTAACCGGGAAAAGCCGAAAAGACAAACATATATCCTCTCATTGGTACTTTGTGAATTATGTATCTCATCTCTCATCCCCTTGTCCTTCCTAACCACCTCTGACTGATTCCTATAGTTAGCATGCAGTATTTTATATGCTCTACTAATTATCACTTTTAACAGCAGCTTCTAGTCTTGATATCAGTGTTGCTGTTTCATTTAGGATCCCCTGTTATGTCTTTACTTGTGTACTGTGATATCAAACCTTCAGAGGGAGGACAAGTTTGTAGCATGCAGTCCAAATGTATCCTTGGCCTCTTCCCATTCTGTTGCCATTCCCTCTCTAATTATTTGCTCCCAATGCCTTGGTTCCTTTGTCAGTTTTCTCCAGTAAATTCTAGCCCCTCTTGCCTATTCTCTGTACCCCCAGTTGTCATCAGCCTTATTGGCAGAATCTTCTTTCTCCATTCCTGTGTTGGCTCAGTTTTTAGAATACCTCTTGCTACTTTATGAATGTAATATTCTGTTTGGCTATTATTCATCTTAAAGATCTGCATCCAAAATCCCATTCTCTACTTATTTCTTGAGCTCCTCCGTTTCATCATCATCCCTTTCTGCACTGAGTTATAGCTTTCTGCTTGTGCTAAGTATAGGAGCCTTAACTGTGCAGCTCTGAAATATCCCTTCAAATCAGGTAATCCCAATCCACGTTTTTCTACTAGAAGGGTCAATTTATCCCACTTGACTCTTGCCCTCTTCTCCTCCCAGATAAAATCCTGCAGTTTTTTATTGCTATCTACAACTTCTTCTCTGGTTAATAAAAAATGTCTGCCCTGTGTATAAAACAAAAGGGACTAAAAACATTTTCAGTACTTATCTCTTGCTATCCATGTCCATAAAAACAGAGCTGTCTGTTTTTGTATCATCTTTGGTTTAGTCTGTTCTCACATACCCTTCGCTTCCATAACAGAATTTTTTTGACCCATACTCCTAAGTACTTCATTTTGTCATATCCCTATAAATGAGTGTTGCTAAATTTGTGTGTGCACACGTGTGTGCACACATAGTTTACAGCTATTGCCTTTATTTTGTCTTCATTGATGTATGCACAAAATACCTGAAACTGTTATCAGAATGTTCCACAGCACTTGCATGTCCTTTTTCTGGTTCTTTCTGGTACAAAATAATATCACCTGCAAATAAAGCTCACTTTTCTTGATTACCATACCAGTTATATCCTTGGATTTCTGAATCCCTTATTCTAAATTTAATGCAAATAACAAAGGGGAAAGACGGCACCCCTGCCTGGTTCCTCTGTTCAAACAGAAGGTATGAGCGGAAAACCCTTCCCCCACTTCAATTTTCACTTCCAGTCCCTCACGTATCCTTTTGATTTAACCTTACTATCGTGTCAGGGCATACAAATCCTTTCGTTGTCCTACTCATAAAATCCCAGCAGAATGCTTTCACTGCATCAAGACCCACCAAACACATGCAGTATTTTCTTACATTCTCCTTCCGTCTGGATCATCATTGTTCTATTAACGTTGCCATATGTTTGCTTCCCCTCCACAAAACTATATTGATACATATCTATTAATTTTAGCAACACCTTTGCCATTCTTTTAGCTGTTACAGACATAAAACACTTTATAATCATGATTTAAAATTGAAATGGGCATATATGAAACGGGGTCTGATGAGTCTTTACTGTCTTTAGGGTATTGCAGCCAAAACAGCCTTCTCCTAGGATCTTGATGCTTCCCCTCCTTTTAACGTACTGTTAAACAAAACCTTTCAGATCTTTATTACTTTCTTCCCTCCTAGCTTCCATGCTTCCCCAGGAATACTATATATTCCTGGAGACTTTCTTGCAGATTTCTTACACATCACTGTTTGTTTTTATCTCATAAGCCTTGTCTGCCTCTAACTGTGGCATCCTCGAGCCTTCCATAAATATTTCCATTTCTGCTTTTCCATGATTTACACATTCCTCTGTTTATACAAATTATCAGAATACATCTTAAACCTCTACGGGATCTCTGTTTATTTTTCTTGTTGTAGGCGCCCTAAGTTTGGCATCAACCGGACCCTTTTTACTTTTTGTTGCTTATGTTGTGCTAAAAGTTTTTGTACTCTGGTGTTGTCAAAAAAAACAGTTGTTTAACAGCATCTTTCTAAATGTGTTCATATTATTCAGATACTGTTTTATTTTCTCTTTACATTCTGTTTTTGCACCTCTTCTTATTCTAGTCCACTTATTCTGCAATGCTTTATCATTTGTCAGCCACTCTAAATAATTCTTGTTACTACTTGACCGTAAATCTCTATTTTTAAACTTATTTTCATTTTATCCCACTCACTATCGATTAACTTCTTATTTTCTCCAATAACTATTCTTCTCTTTTTAACAGGTAGGTGGGAAAGAGCCAGAGTCTCATTTGTACTTACCTTATATTTTGATCTTGGGTGTTATTGGCACATGATCTGAAATAGTTATTGGATGTGTGTCTAAGCTTTCAATTAAATGCATGCATTTCTTTGAAATATGGGCTTTTAAGTCTAGCCCAATAATTGTACCATGGAGAATTCTGAGTTCCTACTACTGAATTTACATCTTCTCTACCAAATATTTTCATAAATTTCTTAAGAAATATCCCTTTTGTTATATTTTCCCTTCTAGGTTCCCAGATATATCCTCAGTGTTGCAAATAAAGTTCCAGTCCCCACCTATAAGTAATATAATTATTTCTTCCAAAATGTTTCTAAGCTCCAAAATAGCAGTTTTAGGAGGAATATAAATACATGCCAGTATAATCCTCCTCCCTTGCCAGTAGCCCCTTACTACCACAAATTTACCATTGCTATCATTTTTCCCTCTTCTATCACTATTGGAGCTCCTCTAGCAACTAATGTAATTTTTATGTACTCCACGTTTCTTTTGTCCCTAATACTCTGCTGAATATCCATCCTGAAATCTTTTCTTTATCAAATTCACATGCTTGCTTCTTTCCAAATGTGTTTGCTAATTTATTTATTTATTTTACATTTGTTGACTGGGATAGTCCAACTGGATACATGTCCATTTTCAGTGGAGGCCCGGGGAGAAAAGCTGCAAGATTATAATACACATTGAACATTTAGTAAATGCTAGTTTCAAGCAGATTACAGTCATAAGCAATACCAGCATTTAGCACATACAGTACTTATTATAAAACACTTTACAAAACATAACATTATTTTCAAAGTTAAACATACATAACATTACATTCAGGTTTATGATACACTGATCAGCAGTTATACAATTGACCCTTCCTGAAATGGAGTGGTAGAAAAAAGTTAGAAGTAGTTGAAGGTAAGACACCTAAGAAATAGAGAGGTCACTAGTCGGGTTAGTGCAAGGACGTAACCAATGAGTTTTGAAGTATTTCTTGAGTTTGTTTTTGAATTGAGTTAGTGAGGGTTCTAGGGTCAAGTCACTTGGGAGTCTGTTCCATATTTTTCCAACAGAGTTGGCAAACGGAGAGTCCCCAGCTGAGTAGTTGGATTTGTATGTTTAAACTAGGAGTCTAGTGGATGATTGCAGTGGCCGGGTGCTGGTGTAGGGGCTGATAATATTTTTTAGGGCAGGTGTATTTTCTGGTTGGTAAAGGACTTTGTGCCACTATTAGCTGGTTGAACTGCAGTAGGCTTGGCAGTTCAAGCTATCTTAGGAGAGTTAGGTTGTGACAGTGGTGTGTCCGGTAGGCTGTGTCCAAATCTGGCAATGTGGTTATAGCAGGATGATAGTTTATTAAGATCTGATGTTAAGTTGTCTATCTCGCCTTCATTCTTGCTGGATGGGTTCGGAGCCGACCTCGGCTCCGACTCGGCCACTCTAAAAGCTCGAGAGTTGGTTCCACCGGCTCGAGGCTCCCCTTATATCCCACAATGCTAGGCGAGAGTTACCTCAGATCTCGTTTGCCGCTACAGCTTCGAGGTTGGTTGCTTCTACCGGTTCCTGGTGAGTGTTAATTTTTCTTGTAAAAGTTACTCTTTTAGGCCCCTTTTAAGTTAAATTTCTTTCTTAGTTAGTGTAGATTACAAAACTTTATCCCCGACCCTAAAATTTTCCGTTTCTTTACCAAAGAACCTTTGGTTCTTTCTTTGGGCCCTTTGGCCTTCCCTTCCCTAGTGCAGTGTTTGTGTTTATTGTAGTTTACTTTAGTTTAGTGTACTTTAAATTCTAGTATTACTACTAAAATTATTATTTTTTTCTGACAGGGTATAACTTGTGTGTTTGGGTGTGTGTTTGTGTACACCTGTCAGTCAGGGAAATGTCTAAAGAAGCAAAGGTCTCCGGATTCAAGAAGTGTGATGCGTGCTGTCAGAAAATGTCTCTGACAGACGCTCACACTTCTTGTGTCTATTGTCTGGGGCCTTTGCACCTGCAGGACTCCTGTGCTGTGTGCCATGGCTTCAGCCCCAGGGTCCTGCAGGAAAGAAAAAACAAATTAATTCTTAGAGGCTTACTGAAGCCAGAGGATTCCCTGTCAGTTTCAACAGGGAAGCCCTCTAAGGCATCGAGGTCTTCGGCTCCGGCTTCTGAGCCGAGACCTCAGGTTGCTCAACCTTTGCCTTTATCGGCTCCGGCTGGAGCCGATAAGTCTCAGTCCACAGTTTCTGTGGCTCCCTCGGCTCCAGCCGGAGCCGAGGTTATTGAGGTTCCCGTGTCGGCTCCGACCAGACCTTCGGAGCCGACAACTAGGAAGAGGTCTAGGTCACCATCTCTTGGCTGCGTTCATTCGGCTCCAGGATCTCCCCTGCTGTCTGAACGGAGCCAAAGGTCTCATTCCTCTAGGTCATCGAGGCTGTCCGATCATGACCTTCAGAGGGTAGTGAGTCGACTACTTAAGTCCGAGGCACTAGCCCAGATGCTTCAGAGCCCGACTCATCAGTCGGTGCCTGCCCCGGTCCATCAACTTTTTCCTCCTTCGACTCTCTTGAGTTCGGAGCCGGGTCGCGTCGGAACCGAGACTGTGATTACTTCGGAGCCGAGACAATTGTCTTCGGCTCCGTCTTCTTCTTTGGAAGAATCTCGGCGCCGGACTTCCCTCGTCGGCTCCGAGGGGGTGAGTGGCATCAGACCCTTGTCCGACCCCCCTCCTCTCGGGCTTCGCGCTGGTGAGTTCGGCTCCGACATCGGCCTCGGAGCCATCACTGTCGGTGCCGAGGGGGGTTCTTAGCTCCTCGGAGCGGGGACCTCTGGCTCTGCCTGACAGGGGTGCATTCGAGGTCATGCGGAGTGTGGTAGAGCCTGGCTCTACTCCACAGTCGGCTCCTTCCGCCCCTCCCTCTATGCTGCCTCAGGGTAAGTCGACTCACTCCCTCATCCCGGACCGCAGAGAGCCAGCTCCTCAGGAGCCCCTGTGGGATTTCATCCTCTTCCGAGGCCTCTCTTGATTTGGCAGAAGAGCCCCCTCGGAAGAGGAAGTGCAAGAGGAAACACATTGACTCACCTGAGTCTATCACGTCAGACACAGATTTGGATGATTCTGAGGGTTCCCCCTGTTCCCCTTCTGAAGATGTCTCATTTGCAGACATTCTGGAGATCCTGAAACAGAGGGGAAATTGGCCAGCCCTCAACCCTTCGGAGGACGAATCTGTGTATCTTGAGGCGTTGGCTCTCGTCCTTCCACCTCCTGGGTGTCCCTCCCTTGACCCCCTCATGCAGGTGGTTGCTAAGAAGGCATGGACGGCTCCTGATTCAGTGGACCCCACTCCCAGGAGACCCTCTAAGTTCATCACAGCTCCATCAGACAAGCAATTTTTATCAAAAGGAGTTTCTGTGGATGCTATGGTGGTAGCTGCTGCCACAAAGAAGGAACTGGCTGATCCTTCAGTGCCTGTCCATCCACCTAACAAGGAATCTAGGTCCATGGATAGGTACGGGAAGCGGATGTTCTCCTCAGCGACATTTACCATGCGTTCGCTGAACTACCTGTGCCATTTCACTCGTCTTCAAAGGGACTTGATCAAGGAAGCGAGTGAAATGTTAAAGGATCCTACAGCTGCGGGTTTCCAAGAAAAGATGAACACGCAGCTGGCTACCTTTAATTCCATATCCAACTCCTCCATGCGCCTCCTCTCTTATGCAGCCGATGGAGCGAGCAGAGCCGCAGGGACAGGTGTAGCCTTACGTAGGCACGCCTGGATGCGGCTATGCAATTTTGCGGACCCTTTCAAGACGTCTTTCACGAACTCCCCTTTTGATGGATCATCTCTCTTTGGTCCTCAAGTGAAAGAAACCCTGACTAGGTGCGAGACTGATGGCAAGACCCTTTCTGCCATCGGAGTCCGTTTTTCGACTCCTTCTAGGCCTTACCCCAAAGGCCAGAAGGGTGGGAAGATGTGGTTCCGTAAACAATCTCAAGGGACTTCGCCTGACGACAGAGTCCTTTTCCTACCAAAGGCAGAGGTGGGAATAACAATGGTAGACGTCGCCCTAGGGGCAGGGGGGGTCCGCAGAACCAGGGCAATCGGGAAGCCTTTCCTGACAAGCCCTTTCAGCATCCCTGAGGTGTTGCCCGACTGCCCATCTTCGGAGGCAGTCGGGGGAAAATTGTCACTGTACCCAGAAGCCTGGCTATCCCTGACTCGAGACAAATGGGTACAGTCCATCATTTCCGAAGGCTATTCTATCCCCTTTCTTCGTTTTCCAAATCAGTCAAAAAATCCCTTCCAGATGTTCCACCCGCTCAAAGGGATATAGCAGCTTTGGAAATTTCAAAACTGCTTGCTAAAAGAGCAATTCAGCCAGTGCCAGCAGACCAACAAGGATCCGGAATCTACTCAAGGTTCTTTTTAGTTCCAAAGAAAACAGGGGACTGGAGACCGATTTTGGATCTCAGTGTCTTGAACAAATCAGTCAAGAAAACAAGATTCCCGATGGTCACGCTGCAATCCATTCTTCCCCTTTTGCGCAAAGCAAACTCGATGTGCTCTATAGACCTTCGGATGCGTACTATCACATAAAATGAACAGACGCCCAGAAGATTCCTCCGCTTCAGGCTGGGAACCAGTCATTTTCAGTTCAGGGCCCTGCCCTTTGGTCTCACCACTGCCCCCCGGGTGTTTACCAAATGCATGGCAGTGGTAGCTTCTCACCTGAGACGACAAGGATTCCAGGTGTTTCCATATTTGGATGACTGGCTTCTCACAGCTCCCACCAAGCATCTCCTTCTGATGGCCAGAGATTATACTTTTCGCGTTTGTCAAAACTGGGTATTTCAATAAATTGCGAAAAGTCTGTTTTGTCGCCTTGTCGTACTATTACCTACATAGGCGCAAATTTAGATAGTATAAACATGTCTGCAAGGCTAACGAACCAAAGGATATCAGACATTCACAAATTGGTGTCACTTCTTCTCAACAACAACAGAGTCAAAGCCAGGTTAGTTCTAAAGGTGTTGGGAATCATGGCAGCGCCATACCTCTCCTTCCATTGGCCAGATACCACATGCGGATCCTTCAGTGGATGCTTTTACTCAATGGTCATACCAGGAACTTCCAATGTCTCACACCATTATGATCACGCAAGCGTGCAAAAAGCATCTCATGTGGTGGATGTCTTCCCCAGCTCCTGTCGGGAAGACCATTTGTTCCACCTCCTCCGGTTGCTACTCTGACAACGGATGCCTCCCTGATCGGGTGGGGGCATTATCAGGGCAGGACAGTCCAGGGCACATGGCAACCAAACGAATGCCACTTGCACATAAATGTTCTGGAGATGAGAGCAGTGCTTTTAGCATTGCAAGCCCTTCAAGACTCTCTTCCCTTGGGAACGATTGCAATCCAGACAGACAATATGTCTGTAGTGTGGTACATCAACAAACAAGGCGGAACCAGATCATACCCCTGTGTCGAGAAGCACTCAGACTGTGGCAATGGGCGATTTCTTCTCAGCGTTTTCTGATAGCAACGCACATCCCGGAAGTCCAATCACATTGCGGACAAGTTGAGCAGAGCTATACTCATGCCTCACGAGTGGTCTCTGAAAGACTCTGTAGTGAGAGAAATCTTTCTCAAGTGGGGTCAGCCTTGCTGCGATCTTTTTGCTACTCCCCAAAACAGCAAGTGCAGAGAATATTTCACTCTATTCCCTTTACCAGGCCAACCCAGCAGGGACGCTCTAGTCCAAGTTTGGCCCCGGGGACTTCTGTATGCATTTCCTCCTTTCCCACTGATCTCTCAAGTAATACAGAAAGCTATCGCTCAGAAGGCCTCATTGATCCTCATTGCTCCTTACTGGCCTCGACAAGTGTGGTTCCCCTTTCTACATCAATTTCTTTTGGAGCGACCGTGGAATCTGGACCTAGTTCCAGATCTTTTGATCCACCAGTCGGGTCAATTTCATCGCACCCTCCCCTCTCTGAACCTCACTGCTTGGTTCCTCCAATTCCAACCGTAGCCAGGCTTCCTCAATTATCTCACTCTGTTAGAGATATATTGATAGCTTCCCATAAATCTTCCACTCGAAAGATTTATTTGAGTAAGTGGAAACGCTTCTCATATTGGGCACAAGGAAAGGACATAGATCCTTTCACCGCTTCC